>NC_090730.1:136163990-136183990 GCF_036898095.1 Palaemon carinicauda
GGCTAAGGACATCTACGTACATTAATTATATTTTCCCTCGTTGACGACATAGCATAAAAGTTTCTATTTACATCAACATTTGCTTATTTACTAAATCATCTTCCCTTTTCGAGCCATTACACATCCATAAATAATATTAAAGTATATCAGTGACTTTTTGTTTGGAGATGAGCAATGGACCAAAGTGAGGATGATTGAAATTTTTATGGGTACCAGATCGATATGAGAATTACAGTAGAATGAATTTTCCGGTTAGATATCATTGAAAATCAAGCGACAAATGTTGGTGTTTGACTCAATGAAGAGTTTGAAATATCTTCAAGTGCACTTATTTAGGAGCAATTCTGAAAGGATGTTCAGGAAATTAGACATAGATATGCCTGCTTCATTGTTATGTATAAGCCTTCCTATACAACAATAAAAATTTATACACATTTGAAAAAAAAAAAAAATTGGCATTCTCAGCTTAAAAATATTTGCAATGAGACTTTCGCAAAATCCTCCAAATCCATATCAAATATTTGTAGAATCCCTTTGTATAACATCCCAGACTCAAATATTCATACCATTTCAAATTAAGCAAATTACATAGATTGATCAAGTAAAATTCTACAGCAACTATTTTACTGTTCTTCCTCAAACAAGGGAAAGGTCAGAATGATGTCAATCATTTTAAGTGCATTAAAAAAAGTTCTTATTATGTATCAATATAAAGGAACGAATTTTAATGGCATAAGTACGAATTAAAAAATAAGAAAATAAGAAAAAATAAGAAAAATAAGAAAACAATTCGAAAATAAATCTATACCAATACCCTTTGAGCGGACATAAGAAAATTTCAAATGGACTCAAGACGTTAATGATATTTAAGGAGAATGTGGTATCTTTAAGGTTTGTTTATACAAAATTATCTTAACTATTGTTTTAATATAAATCTTAAAGAATTTCACAGAAATAATTTATTCTCATTCGCTTATTTCCCTTATATTTTCATTTGAGGATTTTTACAACACTTTTTCCTTAACAAAATCTATTGTGTTCGTATCTAGTATGCATATTTAATCCATTATGTTATGCAACTTCATTTTCGGGTAAAACCTCTCTGACATAGAGAATAAGACAGTGAGAACGAGGACAGAAGGAAAATAATTTCTGCCTCAAATAATTCATTTGGATTTGCCTCCAATTCGCGTGCTTGCAAGCATATCAAGCTGCCAGAAACTGAGATGAAAAGATATCTTAATCTTCCGTCGCGTAATGAAATATGCCTTCTCTCTCTCTCTCTCTCTCTCTCTCTCTCTCTCTCTCTCTCTCTCTCTCTCTCTCTCTCTCTCTCTCTCTCTCTCTCTCTTCTGCATTGAGTTTTTTTTTTATTAATTGCTTAGTATGATAGAAGACGTAACTCGTTCAAGGGATATGTATATGGAAATTCCAAGCAAACATCGATAAGAATAACAAAAAGAAAACGGACATTACTATCAATTTTAGTTGCAATAATGAATGTTCTACATGGAAATGGTTTAACATTTACATAAAAAATGTACGAGGTTTGGTTTAAGAACGTTGTTCATTTTATTCAAGCTTCTGTTGATTTTTGTATATATAGCAGCCAGAATGTTTTCTCTTTGAAGGGGAAGAGGGTTTTTAAATTAGTACCGGACATTGCCATACCAACTCTCCCGCTACGGAATCAGAGGGGACAAGGTTTTACAAAGGAAATAAATTTTTGCATAAACTGATTCATTCAGTGCAAAAGATCTTCTCATATTTACTTGCTTTTCATTAGTATTTTATTCCTGTCTTTTTATATTATATCAGTGTTTGCCTCCCCACGTTTATATTTGAACTATTGCCGATTGCCTTATTAAAATGACTTATGGTAGCCTATTCACATAAATTTATCTTTGTTTCTTTCGATAATTATGTATATTTATATTCATAAAACAATATGTAATATTTCATACAATTGTTTCTGTCAGGGAAGCTTTGTATTCAAAAGATTTCTGTTGTACTGTTTTTCAAACGCCTTAGCTTTAAAATTTTCTTTAAACTTGATTGACTTTCAGGTATGTTCCCAAAAACTATTTATCAGAATAATAACATCATTATATCAACGATAAGTTAAAAAGGCAGTGTAAGAAATAGAAGAATAGGAATAAAAAAATGACAATGATTTATATTTGTAAATGGGAATGGCAGAGGTGATCTTAACGCTATATAAGTTTTCTTAGTAGTGAAGACACGGTTAACCATGTTACATCCTTAAGAATATTATAGAAACAGGAACAAAAATTATAGCCTCTGTAAGTTGTGCACCGAGACAGAGGATAAACAAAGCATTTGTTTAGCTGTTGTAAATTGAGAAAATTTAGAAGTAGTAGCAAAGAATTAAAGAATTTATCAAGTGAAATGGGCCTATTTACTAGGCTATGAAATTAAAAAACAGAAGAAATTTGAGATGGATGCTATCACTATAAAGTTAATGGGTCCCTTTACTTGCCAGATAGTACCATATTGGATTCATCTCTGGTTACGGCTCCTTTTCCCTTTCCCTACTCATACACCGAATGGTCTTGTATATTCTTTGCATATTATCCTCTCTCCTCACACACCTGAATGCATAAAGATAACTGAAAAATTCTTCTTCACTCTTTTAACTACTGGACTGTTATTGATCAGTGACTACATTCCACTTGGTAATGGAAGAAGAGACTCTTTAGCTATGATAAAGAGCTCATCTAGTAGAAGGGCGCCCTAAAATCAGACCATTGTTCTCAAGTCTTAGGTAGTGCTATAGCGTCTGTACATGGTCTTCCACTGTCTTCGTTTAGAGTTCTCTTACCTGAGGGTACACCCAAGCCCACTATTCTATCTGTTTCCTTATTTCCTTTCTTCACTGGGCTGTTTTCCTTGTTGGAGCCCTTGGTCTTATATCGTCCTGCTTTAACAGCTAAGGTTGTAGCTTAGCTAGTAATAAAATGAGAAGCTATGCTGCCTGTATATAGGTAACCCACGTCATTGAACTCTCTAATGTGTTTTGCACCTACAACTACAATAGTGCGCCTACAATCAGTGTTGTAGAGTGAGATGCAACGAACCTGGAACCACCAAACTTGATATGACTATAGGTCAAATCAGCAAAAAAGTATACTAACTATGTCAAATGGTGGACTGGGCATATAGGATCAAAACTTTTTTTTTTCTAAATCTCTCTAGCTCACTAAAGGTTGTTAGTCTCTAATACGAAGACCTATGGGAATAATTATATTGTAAATCTTGTATGCGCACTGATTGTACTAAATTACTATAATAACAATCAATCATGGACACCAGAGAAATTTTCCCCAGCATATACTCATAGATAAGTATTATAATCATTTGCTCAAAAGTATAGACTTTAAATCTTGTTTCGCAGTAAATATCACTAATCCCCAACATCCCATTTCAAAAATAACAAATGTCAAAATGGTTGAAGTACACGAGTTATTTAAGCTATTTATAAACTAATCGGCATCGTAACACAACAATAGTTTTCTGTTTATATGTGCAATCGCTGTTGTTTTGGTGGTGATTGTTCATTGTTTCCATGTTGTATGGTGGAGATCGGTAGGCAGAAAAGGGTTGCCATAAAGTTAACTGTATGGCTCGAGTGTAACGTCACCAATCGCTCAACCTTACATTGAAAAAAAGAATTAGATAACTTTCGGAGAATTGTAAAGAAGTAGTGTTTGGTATTTGAAATGTAAGATTTTGCGTGTAAATGTATATAATAAACACATGTTGTATAAAAGCAAGGTCTATAGAATACACCCACCCCTCACCCCACCCACAACTCCATATAATATGTATCGCTGGAATGCTTCGAATATCCAGATTAGGAAAAAAAAAAAAAAAAAAAAAAGTGTAATTGTAAAAACTACTGGGACTGTCTAGACTCTATGATAATTGACCACTTTTATTCAACCATCCTGATGAAATAGAGATGTCCGCTCACGACATTCCACATTTCTTCCAAAATCTTACAGAGCTGTTGGATCACCATCTTTGAAGCAAGTATGACATGTTACACATAAAAGAAATACTGGGTTTACTTACAATTAAATCCTCTTTTAATTATATGTGTAGCTCTATTAGATAAAAGAGTTAAAAGTGATACAAATACCTTAACCTAATTTGAACAAAACATATTCACATAAATTAGGTACGTTTGAGTTTCGTTGTTTTGAACAAATCGCACATATCATTCCAAAGAAGAATCCACCACATTTTATTATGAACATCAAGTATCAAAACGGGGGAATTATAAACAAAGTTATTGACCATTTCAAGAGTGACACGAATTACGTGAAAATGCTTACTTGTGTAATTTGATGAAATATTGTTCTTGAAATAAATATTTTCTGAAAATAAAACCTGATTATTCTCATTAAGAGTTTCAATTCTGTGATGCACATATTCATAGACACATAGTGGAATTACATACACTGATACATACATGCAACATAAACATGCAAAAATCATGTCTTCACATTACGTCAACTCTTTTATTATCTACCTTCTCAGAATGAAATCTCCAACACAAGTGTTTGAATAAAATATATGCACACAAATTGGACATGTTTAACCTTTCTTAGTTGTTGCATTAAACTTAGTGTTGATTTGAACAAATTATACACTAAAAACAGAATGTCTCATGGATATGTAAAGCCAACATTATTGACTATGTTAAGAGGAACATGTATTTGACTGTTGCAACTAAAAGTACTTCTATACAATTTTCGATCAGATATTGCAGATATAATTTAATGAAAAAAAATAAAAAAATAAAGCATGATTATCCAAACTTAAAGATCTTTGTATGTGCATGTATATATATATATATATATATATATATATATATATATATATATATATATACAAACACACACACACACATATATATATATATATATATATATATATATACATACATATATATATGTATATATATACAGCATATATTCATAAATATATATATATATATACATATATATATATATATATATATATGTATATATATATATATATATATATATATATATATATATATATACTGTATATACAGAACAGAGAGAGAGAGAGAGAGAGAGAGAGAGAGAGAGAGAGAGAGAGAGAGAGAGAGAGAGAGAGAGATGTACTGTATATATATACATATATATATATATATATATATATATATATATATATATATATATATATATATATATATATATATATAATTTATATATATATATATATATATATATATATATTTATATATATATATATACTGTATATACAGAACAGAGAGAGAGAGAGAGAGAGAGAGAGAGAGAGAGAGAGAGAGAGAGAGAGAGAGAGAGAGAGAGAATCTCTATTTGTTCGCAAATAAAGCTGTTATTGCGCATGTATATACAAGATATACTGTGTATGAAATTACGTGAATATATGAACTTTCAATACTTGATTATGACAGCCAAACGTGAATTATTACGGGTAGGTAGATTTCAATCATGTGTAACTCATTTCATTAGACTGGAAATTAATATCGAATCCCCTATGCTGAATTCATATCAGAGGGTCATCATTCAAACTGTAAAAAGGAGATATGAGATATAGGATATCAAATTGGTATGGTTATAAATGGTACGATTTGATTAATATCAGACGACTATCTGTTTTATCAATGATTAAACTAATTCTTAAGAGATTTTTAGGAAAAACTTGAAAGTGGCCAATAGAATAGAACTAGATGAGAGCTAAATAAACTGATTTTCAAGATATTAGTATCCCTTAGAATGTGAACAGTTATAGCATATGTTCGTAATTGATAAAGTTTTGCCTAAAGAATGATGGCCAATTATTAAAGATTGATATAAAGCAGATGAATTGGTACCAATGGCAAATGGAATTGTGATTCATAGGCAATTTAAAAAATGTTTCAATCACACTAAAAATAGTCTAATTAGTTTTAATTAAAAGGGTAGATAGCCCTTTTTGCACATAAGAATGCGACGACAGAAAGGTCAGAGAAATTGTCTGTCCGTAAAAATGCATAGATTTAAGGTCAGCTTAGGCCAAGATCACACTGTTCACATAATGACCCAGTCGTACAAAAACACCGCACATAGTAAACAAAAATCTAAAGTTTACAGGCTACGGTTACATAGTAAAGTTTAGAACAGTATTACCTGAAACTAAGCAATTTTCCCTTTACTTTTTTCCTTACTCTCTCTCTCTCTCTCTCTCTCTCTCTCTCTCTCTCTCTCTCTCTCTCTCTCTCTCTCTCTCTCTCTCTCTCTCTTCTGTGTTTTATATAAAAGTTGTATGTTCTACGTTTACCATAATCATTAAGTAATGTATAAGACTTTTACCACATTTACTGGAATATCTAATTTAGGTAACAGGGCCTTTCCATTTATAAATAAGGGACTGGCTTCATCAAGGGCCTAATATGATGAATGATTTTAATTATATCCTTATTGCTCTCTGATTGGAGTTTAATTATGAAATCATTTAAAAACCATAGGCTCACAAATTATATCCATTGATTAAGGAATGATGATAATTTTTTTTTTTCAATAAGAAACAACCATTGGCCAGGATTTTAGTGTTATTCAAAATTAGAAAAATGTAATATTAGTTTAGCATCCTTAGAGATAGAAAAAAGAAAGGGGTGATTTCAACTTAAAGACTACAAGGTTGTTATACTTATCACTTGCCTACGGTAGAAGAGACTATCTAGCAATGGTAAGAAGCTCTTGTAGGAGGACACTCCAAAATCAAACCATTGTTCTTGAGTAGCGCCAAAACCTCTCTATCATGGTCTTTCACTGTCGTGGGTTAGAATTCTCTTGCTTGGGACTACACACAGGCATACTATTCTCTCTATTTCCCTATATCCTTTCCTCACTGGTATAATTTCCCTATTGAAGCCCTTGGGGTTATAGTATCCTGCTCTTCCAACAATGGTTGTAGCTTAGCTAATAATATTAATGATAATAATAAACGGATAACATATAGTTCAAGGTTATATATTCTAGAAATATCTCGCAATATCAAAATGTGACACATCATTGAAAGAGGAGAGGAGCGAAAGGGTTTCATTTATGATTATAGCCAAAATATCTCATAAAAGATATCTAGGTCAGTATCGCTAGGATGACCGGTTATCCATTTTGATTTCTCTTTATTACATCGAGAGACAACTTAATTTTCGACAGTGATCATTACTGATATATTCTTTTCTTCCTTCACAAGTTCTCATAAATAACTCTATTATATATTTCGAAAAAAATATCCCCCCCCCCCACCACCACCACAAGAGAATTCGAGGGGCTGCTTAAATTTAGGTCATATTTCATGTTTTAAGAGGCACATTATAAGTGGTGGCCGATGTGGTAACATCCCAGACTAGTAGTCATCAGACTGTGGTTCGAGTTCCGCTCAAACTCGTTAGTTCCTTTGGTCGCTGCAACCTCGCCATCCTTGTGAGCTAAAGATGGGAGTTTGGGGGGAGTATATAGGTCAACCTGCTGAGTCATCAGCAGCCTTTGCCCAACCCTCCTTGGTTCTATCTTGAACGGAAAGGGCCTTGCGCGATGATCATATGATCATCGCTATATATGATGGGTATCTAGGGCATTGTCACAATGTCACTGTCCCTTGCCTCTGTCAGTCATGATAGGCCTTTAAAACTTTAAACCTTATTTTCACTTGATTAAGGTCACCCTTTGCATCTTAGCAGCGTTTTGGAAATGATAACTTTTGTAACCTTAAATCTCATGTTGCAACTGCGTTTTAAATTATCATAAATAGAAAAGTTAGGTTACCATTACATTATAAGGGGATAGAAGTATACCTGTGTGTTACCTCGATTAAAGAAAATTGAAAATCGTGTCTACAATATTCATTTCTCGACCCATTCTATTCAGAACGAAAAATTATTCAACTTCCACGCAAGGGGAAATATTAATATTACACTAATTTCTTTTGGTTTGAAAATGATTACGTACCTTCTACCACCATTGATTAAAACAAATTAACAAGCGTTTACGTAATTACAGTACTGAAAACTTTACAAGATATTTACACAACAGCTAATGATCCTTTTATTTTTTTGGATTTAAAGTGCAATAGCGTACGGTTTCTTTATTCTAAAATTGTAAGCTAGTCAAAATTATTTATTCATTAAAAGAACAGTATAATTTTCTTTATTCCAGTGCCTAAGGCTGAAAATGACGTATGGCTTCAGACAATTACCTTCATATATATTTTATCATTCGAAAAGAGTGTAATTGATTTTAACCCATATATCATATATGACCATAATCAGTATCCAAATAAGAAAAAAAAATATCAATATCCATTTACGCATATTTTCCTTAAATTCGCAATCTTAAGATCTTGAATTATTCGAGTTTTTAACCTTATCATAAAAAAAACGTCATTCCAATGACAGTTTTTAATAAAAGCTAAGAAAAAATATGATCTTATTTTCTAGAACATAGCAATATCATGTATAATATCTTCAGTAGGCGTTTAATCACTGGGTTGCAAAATATCCTTTTTGCATTATTGTTTGCAGAACACAATAAACGTTATTGCAACCGTTGCATGACGTCCCTTTGTCCTCCTGCATTGCGAAACGAGTCGTTTTTATGATGAATACTTTTCTATCTCAAAATTAGAAAAAGGAAAGAAAATATTGGATAGACTAATTATTGGACATCGATACCCTTATGTCTGATGGACGCGTGCCGTATCAGAAACCATTTGGGCTCCCCAAAAGTAACATTACCAGGTTTGATAAGAGATTTCGTTTGTAGTAAGATTATCACATTAATTTAATTAGTACAATCAAATTCAAACGAACGTATAACAGGAGACAAAAAATAAAATATTCTGTATGTTACTTCTCTTTCAATAAATAATACTTGGTAATGAAGAAGTTAATGGTAATATGAGAGAATATGTAGAAGTAAGAATAATAAGAGGCATATGATAAGGAATATGGTCACTCACCATTTGTGGCATTAACTGGTACTTATAGACTTCGTTGACAAATTCTTATGGTCTATATTTTTTCTCCTTTTTTATTACTTTCCTACCGATCGATATGAAGAGGAAGTTATAAAGAAGAGATGCTATCTCAATGCCAGATATCGATGGAAAGAGTATCTTTAAGGCTGTTGAATATAGATGGCAGAAGGGAGAGGCAAGAGTCAAATATGCAAGACTTGAATTGTGCAATGGAAATATGAGGATTGTTTTGCAAGTGTATAATGAAAATGGAAAGAATATTGATTGAGAGTTGAGGAATGCGATCATGAGTTGACCGGATTAAAAGCAAGATGTTGATGTATATTGATGTTAGGCGAATAAGTGTATCATAAGAATTATGGTACACAATTATGTGGAAAACAGGGAAACGAACCTCTGAAAATGTATGATGCGTATATTGGGATTAGCCTAGGATTTTCTGTTTGAATTAAATATTTTGAGAAATGAATATACATACATAAATATATACTGTATGTGTGTGTACGTCTGTATGTGTGCATGTTCAAAACACTATAGCTAATCCTCTGTTGAAAAAACTTGAATAATTATTTTTTTTTTCCGAGATAATATTCTCCATTGCTATTGATAGCAATAGTCACCATTACTTTTAGCAAATTTATTTACCAATTTGTGTATAGTATCAATAAAGAAAATATGCCTTTATCATCCGTTGTATTGAAATAAATCATATCAAAATATTCAATATTATTTTATCATAAATCCATGTCTTTAATATAGCCAGACAGCCTTTGCTTCAAAATATTCCTAAGTTTGGAAATATATATTAACTCAATTTTAGTGTAAATACAATAAAGTCAGATATTTGATCGCAGTTTGATGTTGATATCGATACGAATTATAAGAAGCCTTCTGAAAGGAGATTTCCAAGTTTAATTCTTCTGGTTTTATTGATAACTTTTTATTTTCTTATGTTCAAATGCATTTGAAATTCAAATATATGTACATAGCAAATACTTAAGATGTAATACAACACACAAATTATTGTTTATTTATCATTTCGTCTTTAGTTTCTAGTGTCAATAAAAGGAAAAGTTTTCCTTAGAAAAATATAACTTTATTTTAAAGATCTTATCAATCACACCGAACCTTCGCCTCCCTACAGGCGAAATTGTTTTCTTATCTCTTTACTTCACTTTAAAAAGAACCGAATGTAAAAGTAATTAAACCATTGTTGATACATGTGTAGGTGCACATTTTATCATTTTAAAGATATTTTTCTTCTGGTTTGAGTGATAGATCAATTCCACTTGAGGGGCAGGCCTTCATAATTTTCTCTCCCTTTTCCATCATTTCATTACGACTATCAACGGGAAAATTAAAAGTGTCAGCTCTTCTGATTTATACTTTCGTATTTAGACCTCTCCAATTGTTGCTGGTGTATTTTTACTTCTTTTTTTTATCCATTTAGATATGTAATTTTCTACTTGGTTATTTTACTGGTTTGCCATTAGAGCTATGTGGTGTTTCTCCACATAATCGATTTGAGTTTCAGGTTTGTCTTTATCAGAAAATTTATAAACTCACTACCTCTGTTACTTACAATTCGGAATACAAGGACTAATGTGTCCTATAAATTACTAATTATTCATTTACTTTCCAATAGTGAACACAATCATATTACATGTATAAGAAAACAAATAGTAAAAATTGATAGAAATAGCTTTTTTGTAATCTCCTAAAAATCAGGAAAGTTAAAGTATGTAATTTTACTAAATCACAATTTTACTTGGCACAAGATATAAATAACACTTGAATAGTATTGATAAACAAGCAAATAGCAGCTTATTTTTTTTTTTTTTTTTTTTTTTTTACCAAGTCAAGGGATATAGATGGTTTGATAAAACGTCATATTTTTAAACTGGTATTTGCAAGTTCTTTTATTTGTTATATGAGGAATTTTATTCGTAAATTAGTCATTTCTACTTTAGGTTCCTTTGCAACGGTGAAAACATTGACTCAGCTACTATCGATCTTGTAGAATTTAGTCATAAACTCTTGCTTAACCAATAGTTTAGTGATTTTTTATATTTGGTTTTATAAACGCTAATTAGTATTATCAATCCAATCAATTTTTTCACATTAGGGTTATCGATTCTATTCCAGTCAACTTTGTAGACAAGTCGACCTCTCAGATTTGTAGGTCTCTGAATCAAATCATGTGAATTTTTGAGTATTTGTATGATAGTGTTGATCATGTTGTTCTCTTGAATGATAATATGGTCAACATATATGATAAACATATCCCTTCTCATGCGTTAAAATACAGACCATCATTTGCATTCAGATCTTTCCAGACTGCACCTTCCTATATATAGTACTGAGCATGCAGTTAAATCTAACAATCTTACCTTCTCCGTCATAAAGTTCAGCACAAGGCAGTATTCAAGAAATATTATTCCAACTATGACCTGATTGGGGAATTATCTTCCTAATTAGGCAGTTGAATCTATGAAACTTCAGACGTTCAGACTTTTAACGAATGTTTTTATGTTGAGCAGGTTAACTAAGTCTCTCTTCATAGTTTATATATGGTAGATCAATTTTAGGTTGTTACTGATTTGAAAAAAAAAAAAATCATAAATTCTCATACAGTGGTTCATTTATTTCCTTACTTCCTTTCCTCGCTGAATATTTTTATGTTGAGCAGGTTAACTAAGTCTCTCTTCATAGTTTATGTATGGTAGAACGATTTTAGGTTGTTACTGATTTTTAAGAAAAACATTTTTTTTTTTCATTATTTCTCATACAGTTGTTTATTTATTTCCTTACTACCTTTCCTCACTGGGTTATGTATTCCTGTTGGAGCTTTGTGGATTACGGCATCCTATTTCCCCAACGAGGATTGCAATTTAGCTATACTCAATTTTCCCTAAGCCTGCATATTTGTACTCAAGGTCACGCCTTTTGCTGCTGTGGATTAGTTGAAATTAATTTGTCCGAATCCAGTAGTGTTGTGTTGACACATTTTCAAATTTATTAAGATATTATTAAACCATATAGTGTCAGCCCAGTATATGTACCAAAAAAAAATGGAAAAATCAACTCAATAGATATATCAAACATTAGTTCATATAGGAGTGAAAAACTTTGTTAGTTGATAGACAACTCTACCAGAGTTGTAGACAAGGAAAAAGATTTATATCATTATTCCTCATATTACGGAATTTCAGTTCTTCCAACGCACTCTTGAAACTAGGTCAATGCCGGATATATTTTGTCTTACTTAGGCATCATTGACATTCATTCATCTTTCTTAAATGTAAATGGATGGAATATAAGGAATAATAAACCGAAAAATCATACATATATAATAGCTGATCATGCTTTGCAACAAGCTATTGTGATGGTGAAATTGAAAATATTGTCGTATAACTAGTTTCCGCAATAATTTTTCTCAAAATTGGTACGGGGCTCTAATTAGAGGAAAAAGTTGCTTTATTGTTTTTTTTCTCTTTTCCCAAACCAACAGGAATTTTTCTTTGGTCAAGAGAGACACTCGATAAAAAATCAAACACAAAAAGCCGATTGGTGGTAGGAAAATGGGTTCAACGGTCCCTGCACTAGACAAAATATTATTGATGTTGAATGCTCAACTTCTTTTCTTTAGAAATATCATATATTTTTCCTGATGATGTTGAGTGGTTGTTTTTCTTCCGATATGATATAGGACCTCTTCGCACTTTAGAAGTACTAGATGAAGGAAAATATGTTCTAATCATAATTTTAATACAGATTTACAGTTTGATACACAACTAAAATCTTCTTCCTCGTCATACGTTAGAGGTTTCTCTTGATTATTTTAGTTTTTTTTTTTTTTTGGGGGGGGGGGGCAATTGACTTTCGTCCTTTTTGGTGGGGGAAGAGGTTGGCGCAAAATTCCACTTCCATACATAACTTTCTAAAATTTCCATGATGTGATATCATCTCACTAATATGAGAGTTGATTTATCGATTTCAATACCTCACAAATAATTCAATTCAGAGATATACACGGCGATGTAGGCACATATTTATTCACACAGAGCCACGTGCACTTGTTTATATATCACCACTAGCAGACTTACTGAGAAACTGAAAATCTGTAATCCTGAAGTGCCATATCCTATTAAGGGGAAAAAGACATATGGTGAATACATACATACACACACATAAACACACACACACACACATATATATATATATATATATACACATGTGTGTCAACGTGTGTATGTATGTATGTATGTATTCACCATCAACATACATATATATATATATATATATATATATATATATATGTATATATATATATATATATATGTTTGTGTGTGTGTCTGTGTGCATGTGTAGGCTATGTATGTATGTATACACCACATATATATATATATATATATATATATATATATGTGTGTGTGTGTGTGTATATATACAGTATATATATGCATATACATATATATACATATATATATATATATATATATATATATATATATATATATATATATATATATATGTGTGTGTAATACGGTGTACTTATATTAGTATTAGCCTTTATGCAGTTGATTTTAGCTTCCTTGCGTTTGATATTAATCAGCATGATTCCATAAAGGAAATTACGGTTGGGTTTTGAATCCTATCCTGATTCGTAAGTCTTATTCCACTATTTTACTCAGTACGTGTTATAACTAAACAGGTGAACTGAAACCTTTATAATTTACGGAATGCTTAGGAGATTTTCATTAGCTCAAAAGGGAAGAGATGCTCTTCGGAACAGTCATTAATAGTGGTTATAGGAGGTCAGATATAGAAAAGTATTTTAATTTACCTATATATATATATATATATATATATATATATATATGTATATGTATATATATATGTATATACTGTATATGTATATATATACAGTATATATATATAAATAAATATATATATATACATGTGTGTATACAATATATATATATATATATATATATATATATATATATATATATATATATATATATATACATATATGTATGTATATATACATATATATCCTTAAGATTTTCTTATAAGTATAATTGTGCACGTTGAAGGTCTTTTATAGATATAATTGAGTATATAGTCTGGGTATGCATTACTTAATCTATATTCTTATATGCTATCCTCTTGAATAAGACTTTCCATACAATTTTTTGTGTGTTTCTTGAAAGTGCAATGAAAGACTAATCGCCAAAAAAGGACCAACCTGCTTAAAATAAAACCAAATCTTATTATTCTGGCTAATGTTAAAACCACACTGAGTATTCACCTGTATGCTTTATATGTTAGCTATCCATACCCACTATAATTTTCATGGAATAAAAAATGGTGGTAAACTCTGAACCATTCGCTAACTTAACGACCATAAAGCGTTATTTTTTTTTTTGGATTCTGCGAGGCGAATGATAAGTGCTATATTTCATGAGGCCAGACACCTTTGAATATTTACACAAGATAACTTTATTGCCGTCCTTTTTCTCTAACTGAATAACGAATGTGGTATAAGGAATTCTATAGGTGTAATTCATTTAATCCTGTTTTTACACCTGGGATTAGAAAATATAATGTACTGATGAAAAACATCAAGCTAGACAGGAAGCTGATTTATATAAGAGTTATTACTATAGTTTCTATACCTTTAATATTTATAAGTTCATTTATCTTGGGTGTCAATACTCTATCATCAATCCCATGAGGAAATGAAGCATGGACAAAAATCTTTAAATATGTATTGCTTACATGGTTAATCAATAATGAAAATACATTTACGCGATATACAAATGTTCGTCTGCTTAAGGAAGCTATATTCACTAACGGTGAGAAATCTTATCTTCTTTAGTATAAACATTAGATGAAGAAATCAGAAAATAGAAATACAAAACAGGAAAGTATTTTCATTTTCTAGAAGTAACATTTAAGTAACGTTGATCTCTCGCATGTTGATACCTGAGCTATGAAATTAAATCCTGTTCACTATGTAAATATAGATAATCCTTATCTCGTTTATATACAAAGAACTCTTTGTTTTTAATGTAAAATGAAAGAAAACTGCCAAGTAAAAGGAAATGTATATTACTGGAAAATTAATTATTCAACTTTGACATTTACATAAAAATAAAACATATATTCGAAGCCTTTTTCTTTGAACTAGAGACTTTACTTTACTGTATATATGATATTTACATGAAAATAGAATGTATATATTCAAAGCACTTTTCCTTGAACTAGAGACTTTAATTAACTCTTTAAATGATGTTGATGGAAATGATATGAAAATATTGAGAAATATTTTCCCTGTAAAAAAAAAATATAAATAGATTATAAATTTTTTCAATAATTTATCCTGTTAATATATTTTCTATTTAACTCTTCATGAAAGAAACAAGATATAGAAGAAGTGACCCACACAAACACACACACACACAACCAAGATATTGATATCCACAGGATCAATATGAGAAGGAATGAGGTGACAGGTGAATGAAGTACTGCAGGTCTTCTCTCATTCAATATACCAATCAAATTATGAAAAGAGAAAATGTGTCCCAGCTGTCAAAATAAGCTTAAAAAGAGATATGGGCATAGTGACTGATTGGGTCTATTATTCTTTATTTATTTTTTTTCTGTCCAGTATATCCTGAATTAAAGGGAAAAAAGATTTGATACGAAAATTCCCAAAAATATTCATAATTTTTTTTTGGGTTGTAACGAGATTTCCGTAAGACAGGTTATAGTGTGATGTACCATGAGCACAAACCCTGTATACGTATGTGACTAAAACGTTTATATTTTCATCTAACAGAATCGACGAAGTAAAGGGAAGACTTAAGTGAAAGATTGATCGGAAGTGCCTTTGGACTCGGTTTTGAAACATCACGTAAAATATGTTCTCAGCATCCTTGAGAACACTGGTTGAAATTTTAAGAGCAATGGGGCTGAACATAAACAACAAAAATGGTTAACTTGAATAAATATAAAAATCCTGATTAATTAGAATCTTATGTTATTGATATAGCAAATAAATCACTATAAAAGTGAATATAACCAGAAGAAAACTAAGGAAATCAAGAAGAAAGCTTTTGTTGTCCCGCTATCTGTTAGAAAATTGTTTTCTTTTGTTTGATTTCGGCCAAAACGATTACTTGTGGTCAAAGAATAGACGATAATCAAGATATCGATAATGATGGCCACAGATGTTTTGTTGTTTTCTAAAAAAAAAGAATACATAAAAAAACCTTTTGCATAAATTATTTACTCATCTTTCAAATGTATTAGAAATATCCTAAAGTAATCACTATTCCTATATTTTCAAAGACTTACACCGGAATTCTCATCTCTTTCATAAGCTCCCATTAATCATCTTACATTGCTGACTTTGAGAAGGCAATATTCCTGATTATTCCTACATTTCTCCAAACGACTTTAAAAAAAATACAGATAAAAACTGAAACAATTCAGAACATTTTTCCTCCCTATGAAAAAAGTCATCATCTCATTTCGAATTGTGAATATGTCACAAGCGTGTTTTGATTGATAACGCAATTCCATTTGAGTAGTGTCCTTGATTTTTCCACTTTATTTTTCATGCACTGCCTCAACGAAAGGCAGCTCGAGAATGTCAACAATTAGAGTATTTTTCATCAGTAGCCAAACATGTGCGTCCAATTTTGCTTTTAGCCGATGAATCTTAATATCCCGATTCTCCGGATTAATTTTTCTAGGTCCGACCTTCACTAATATAAAATTTAGAATTTCTTGTCAATCAGCATTTCTCTTTTATTATATCATTTCCTTTTTTAATGTTTTTATTCCATTATCTAGAAGCGGAGATTCTAATTGCTAGTCCCTTTTCCTCCTTTTTCTTAAACAGTAGATACATTCTGTGATATACGTGATATCTTTTCTTGGCATCACTTCATTTAAAGCTGTTACCGCTTCTCCGGCCCACTCGTGTTTTCTCCTATTTTTCTTAATTCTGACCATTCTTTGCTTTCAGATATACCCAGAGTGTGCCATCCTGTACACAGTACTAGGTAATCTGTTAATTCTATTAGGCTTGCCTTCTCCATCATAAGGTTCAATACTGCACAGTATTCCAAAAGTTTTATTCCAACTGTGACAAGATTGTGGAATGATCTTCCTATCTGGCGGTTGAATCAGTGGAACTTCATTAGTCCAAACTTGTTGCAAATACTTTTCTTTTGAACAGGTTGACAAAACTCTCTTTTCATAGTTTCCGTAAGACGACAGATCTATTTTAACGTTACTGATCTTAGAATGTTTTATATTTGTTATCTATTGCTTCTTATATATAGTTTATTTGTTATATGCTTATTTCTTTTCCTCACTGGGCTATTTTACATGTCGGAGCATCCTGTTCTTCTAACTAGGGTTGTAGCTTGCTTAATAATGATAATAATAATAATAATAATAATAATAATAATAATAATAATAATAATAATTTCGATAGTTACTCCTTTTTCATAGAAAAGTTATAGTTTAGGAGTACACTGAATATGTTATTTCACAAGTACACCAAATTTACTCGCAAATCAGCCTTACATGTAACAATTTAATTCAAGTATATTTTTAACTTTATATCAAGGGTTATGTAACATACTTATAACTACGATCGTATATAATACATGAACACTCATAAAATACGTTGAGATTGTTTACCAAATTAAATCATACGAGTCAGGTTTTTAGGTGTATTTGAAAGTCATCACTCATGGCTAGCCTCACTTTCAAAATACTTTTTAAGAGGCTCTCGCATTATACTGTATGTTGCTTTGGTTCTCAGATGGAACATTTCCCTTACTAACGCATAATCGCTTTTGATTATACAAGATCATTCTTTTTGGATGAAAATTATTGTACATCTCAGTAACAACCTTAATGTCATAAATGTTAATGTGAAATCATCTCTGAAACGTAGTTTCAAAAGAAGTTATTAGGATATGAAATTGATTAAACGTAAAGAACATACACAAATAAATGATTGAAGATTACAACTGATTTAGAATATATATATATATATATATATATATATATATATATATATATATATATATATATATATATATATATTATATATATACATATATATATATAATATATATATATATATATATATATATGTGTGTGTGTGTGTATACACACACACGCACACACACACTCACACACACACACAAATATATATATATATATATATATATATATATATATATATATATATATATATATATATATATATATATATATCAGCCTTGTGGAGACATCATCATAAAAGATTATACCGGGTAATGAAACAAACTTAATTACAGATAATTTGAGCGCAAATCCCTGCTGCTGAAAAAGGTATCGTACTAGATTTTGCTCTTCAAAGGAAAGAGATGATATATAAAACTGAAATATTTGAAAAGTATTTTGAATATCAGAAATTCTTTCATGAAAGTCCGTCTTTCGGGATCAGCTAGACTCCTTAGTCTTGATCTTTTTTAATTGATAAAGGGTGAAGTCAGAGAAAAACACAGCACATTTATTTATGTTCTGTCTTTAGCAACTGAAGATTCCTGCAGCATCTCAGTTATCTTGTTTTAATCTAAGTGACAGGAAATAGCAAGTTGCTGCTGAAGGTGTTCTTCGTAATGATAACGTATCTTGCCTGTGTACCTTAGATTATTGTTCTGAGAGATCTAGTGTTTTATATATATATATATATATATATATATATATATATATATATATATATATATATATGTATATATGTATACATACGTGTGTGTAGATATATGTATGTATATATTTATGTATATATATTTATATATATATATATACACACACACATATATATATATATATATATATATATATAATATAATATATAATCCTTATTCTATGACAGGGGAACTGAGTGAATACGATATAACAATAGACACTTCCACATTCATCATATTAACTAGTGAATCCAGCATAGCTTACTTCCACAAAATCATTAACATCATACATCTACAAAGAAGCTCATCTTTAATACGTCGAACCCTTTGCACACACTCCGCCTTTCACTTTTTACTTTAATCTTGAGCTCAACTTGTATTTCATGTATCAATGAGCTGCGGCTTACCCATAAGACTTTCAGGTCCTTGTTTCTCTTATCCTTCATCATAGCACTTCTTAATTATGTACAGTTTTCACAGCTCATTGCTAACACAAGACCACACCTCATCAAAAATAAGCTGATCAGCTTGTGAACTATGCAAAATTTTTTACTCTTTCAACATATCTGCATGTTTCACACCGAATTCAATACTCTTACAATACATATACGACACGAATAGTATCCTGAAAGCTTTTCTGATTAGTAATGCGGGTTATGCTAATGTAATTTCATCCACTTATGGCATTACTTTTAAATATTTGTTGAAGCGGTTATGTTGATGTACTATTTTTTATTTGGCTATTCAATTCATTAAATTGTTATTCTTCGTGATGGAGGAGAAAAAGACAAGAGAAATGTTACGTGTCATTTGACAGTGTTTATTATATAAAATAGTGTAGGCGACCCGTCAAAAACGGGAGACTAAATATCTAGATAGATATGCACACATGCTCCCTATCTCACCGGGACACCAGATTATGATTACTCTTCTTCCCCTTACCAATATATAAGTGTCTGTTCATATATATATATATATATATATATATATATATATATATGTATGTATATATACATACATACATACATACATACATATATGTATATATATATATATATATATATATATATATGTTCTTTATCATATAAGGGAGATGGTTCAAGCAAACTATCTTCGTAGCTTAAACATTCTTAAACGTATCCTTCTAAATCTCTTAGAATAGTCTAAAGTAAACGA
>NC_090730.1:136188990-136191490 GCF_036898095.1 Palaemon carinicauda
TTTTTTTTTTTTTTTTTTTTTTTTTTTTGAAAACATGGAAACACATCTAACAAAAATTACAAGAAGTATGTAAGTACTGGGAATGACATCGAACGAACCAATGCGGCTGAAGATGAAAATTACCAGGGACACATCAACGTTTATCATTTTGTAAAATTTCTGATTTGTTTTTAGAATATTTACGTTTTTAATCGTTCTAAAATGATAGGGCAATGAAAGATGCCAATGGATTTCTTTTTGGGGGGAAACTAGTATTTTGATTTTGTTCAAGTAAAAGTAAAATTAAGAAATTCTTAGTTATTTCCAAATTGTCAGATAATTGTACATTGCGATTATTTATGAGCAATTCCATGATTTAGAAACGTTCTCGGATTCCTGGAAAAGGGTTAATAAACCTTAATGATAGAACTTGGACAATGGATATAATTAATGGGAGAGTAAGATAATTGTTATTGAGGCATTCTTTATTAGAATTTCTGTAGATTATAATCTTTACAGCGTATATGAGTACAGTCTATTGCTTGGTTTTACATAACCATAAACATAAAGATATTCCTAATTACGTTCCTATAGCCATCTGCTTTTGGAATTGACCATCAACTAAAAACCATGTGTGACTGTTTTCATTATTTCACAGAGTAATGTTAAAAGACATTTGTTGTATGCAATCTATATTAATAGCCTCTATAGTAGAGCTTAAAAAAATACAATAGCGAACATACATATATTGCAGCCTTAGTTATTTTGATGATTTGTCAGGATTCGTAATGAAGTGCCTGGTAACCTCAACTGGAGCCGGAGCAAAAAAAAACAAAAAATAAATAAATAAATAAATAAATAAATAAATAAATAAATAAATAAATAAATGAATGAATAAATAAATAAATAAAGTAAAATAAATAAAATAATAAGAAAATTAAAAAATAACAGGCAATGAAGGTTTTTAAGCATGAGTGAATGTTAACCGAATTAGTTTTGTATTACACTATCGTATGTCGCATTTTCAATCACAACATATTTTACAGCTTGAAACTCTAAAATCTAATATGAGTAACTTTCATTGGATTCCTTTTTTGTATAACTTGAAAATAAACGTTGAATCCTGCCGTTGTGTATAGTGTATACGACACACTACTGCAAGGAAGAGAAACACAAGGGAATGAATAAGAATGACTCTTGATTCCAAAGAAAGGTAGAGATACACACCTTGCAGAGAGAGGAAGATAGTATAGCTATGGATGAAAATCAGTCACTGGACCGATTTCTAAACGTTTAATTAGATGACTCTTAATTTGATACATGTTACAACGTCATTTGAGAGAGCAATTGACTATAATAGAGCTGAAAAAACAATATTTGCAACAAACACATTAGAGGAGATGTATCAATAACAACATGTCGCAAGTATAAAATGTGGTATTGAGATGACGGTAGGGTAAGATGGGTCAACGCAGTCAACTCATGTGTTGGGTTAAATTTTCTTTAATTCTCATATGTAAATATATGGAAACTGTTCTTATGAATAATAAAGATTACTAGCTGGACTCGGGACGGATATTTTTTTTATGAGATCGTTATTGCCCCTCGTTGGTGTTACTCACTATCACGCAGTTCACTGTAATGTTGCTACGTTTAACAACATATATAAGAAGGCTACATGGTAGCTATGTCTTTTCAATTTTAAATATTACCATGGAATTTGGCTGGAAGAGAGAAATTGTTTCCCAACAATTCCTGAAATTTTCATTTGTATATGTAAACTATTCTAGGAACAATTTACTCCATCGCCAAAAATAACCATTCAACCCATACCAGAATAAACGTTTGCTGTGGCTTTTCCATGCCAGATATCAACATGAAAGTTGGTATAGAAAAAGTAGATATTCCTCCCATACATCCCTGAACATTTTCTTTAGATATGTGGATATCGAAAAATGGCTACTGTGATTTTTCTATGGCAAGTATCAATATTACTGTAGTTCACATAACACCCGTCAAACCCTGTGAAAATAATTTGGATATCTGTAAAACTCTAGGAGTACTTTACTCCTCCTCACTGATTTTTTAGCTAAATGTCGTCAATTACGAACAAAAGTGACAGCCAGGGCATACCTATGGCAGGTATGAACATGAAAATTAGCAAAAACAAAGCGTACATATATATATATATATATATATATATATAATCCCTTAAAATTCCATTTGCAAATACTTATTGGTATATGAGCTTTTGAATCCCCCTGCGAAAATATCAATTGCTCCCTCCACCTCCGCTCCGAAATCTATGGTTAGGGAATGACTGGGCTACAGGTTGGGTGAGATATCTTCAAAAACATTTAGGCATTTCATATAAGGTCACTCACTTCGTTAGCAACAATAATAATAATAATAATGATAATAATAATAATAATAACAATAATAATAATAATAAATGCAGGAATCCGTGGAAGGGAATTTTCCAGTATAAGATTGATTTTACTAATGTCACCAAGATTCAAAT
>NC_090730.1:136193990-136201490 GCF_036898095.1 Palaemon carinicauda
TTACATCAAATGCAAGAATAATTTAGCTAAAAGTAAATCTATAATTGAAACTGTAAGCATGACCACAAGTTATCCAGTTTCATGCTTTTAAAGTTACTTTAACGATTTGCAAATAATTTTATGACGTGACCATTGAATTTAGCCCTGAAACTCACGCAGCTTCCTGTTTACTTTACCAGTATCTTACTTTCAACTGTGTAAATACATTTTAGAATTGCGAAAAGCTAAAAGAATCCTTTGGCATTTTAAAATAAGATTAATTTTGTATCCTTGTGCACATTATCGATATGACAATAACTGATGTTACTCTTGTAGTTGGTGTGTGGTTCTTTATAACAGAATTCCTTTCACAATTATTCTCTCTGTCATCCTGTATCTACTTCAATAAAGAATGCATATCAGGTAAATATTATCAGACCATATTCACATTTTTCATTCGTTTTCTAATATAGTGTACTTTTTGTTTTAGCAGAAAATTTAAACTTAAAAATACGTATTGTTAGTTTCCTCTTATGCAAATGCATAGTCGTTTTTAATACCCCAGCTATCAAAAATTAACCTCAATATTCTATCTCTAGTAGATAATGCTCTTGAGATTTGTTATGTGAGCTTCAGCGATTATAATAAACGGTAAGAAAAAATATTAGCCAATGATTAAGAGGTTTATCACAGCGGCTATTATATTTTCATCTCTCTCTCTCTCTCTCTCTCTCTCTCTCTCTCTCTCTCTCTCAGTTCAGTATCCAGGATGAATTTCAGGATCCCCTCATTTAGCTTATATATCATTTATTACGATGAGTCTCACTGGGGAAAATTTTCACGGGAAAGAGCCCTCCAAGATTATATAGATTATAAGGTTACTGGCGAGGGTGAAACGAGGAAGTAGTTGCAATACGGAGGAAGGTATTTTGATACGGGTAGTTATAAGAGCTTAATTTCATTAAAGAATGAACTCGAGTTAATTCGTCTGTGTTTCGGACTTTTAGTCAATGAAATCTCTCTCTCTCTCTCTCTCTCTCTCTCTCTCTCTCTATATATATATATATATATATATGTATATATACATGCATATATATATATATATATATAGGTGTGTGTGTGTATTTGTTGGTGTGTATACGGTAGCCTACGTATATATATATATATATATGTATATATATATATATGTATATATATATATTTATATATATATGTTTATATGTATGTATATATATGAATATGTATATATATATAAATATATGTCTGTGTATATACACACACATATATATACATATATATACAGTATATATTCTCAATTCAGAATATTTTTACGGAATTCCTAAATACTGAATGCCTGGAACACATGAATACATGAATTACACCAGCAAAGCGCCATTACGTTGACAATTAGTTTTGAGTCGTTTATATATATATATATATATATACATATATATATACATATATACATACATACATATATATATATATATATCTATATATATATATATATATATATATGTGTGTGTGTGTGTGGGTGTGTGTGTGTGTGTGTAAATTACTGCTATTCACTGAGCAACATATTTTATTTCCCTCTCATATCATGACCCCGGTTGCACATTTAGTACTATACCATGCTCAAACTTTGTGTTAGATATATATTGCAAGTAGAGGGTTCTGAGTAAAGCGCAGACCTCCGCGGCGGCAGCTTATTTCTCAACCTTTTGCTCGACCTTGACCTTGACATTTGACCTTAACCTGCATTAATTAGCTTGAATTTTCGTACACTCAAATATGAACCCAGTTTAAAGTCTCTCTGAACCCGATGTCCAAACTTATGGCTGATTACGTGAATTGGACATTTTGCTTGATCATGACCTTGACCTTTGACCTTGACCTTCCAAAATTTAATTATTTCCAGCTTTTTACATAACAGTTAATGCCTGCAAGTTTCATTACTCTTTGATTAAATTTGTGGCCAGGAAGCTGTTCACAAACAAACACATACACACAAACAAACACACAAACAGGAACGAAAAAATAACCTACTTCCAACTTCGTTGGCGGAGATAATCAACATAATGACTTTAGAAGATTGCAGACTAAATAGTTCCGATCAGTATAAATCAGAAGGATGCCTCAAGGACGTTAAGGTTACCGGTCATATCAAAGACTAGGTTAACCTAATCAAAAGTGCTAATATAGAATTCAAGAAACAGCAATTTAACAAGGCACTAAAAATAATAAAAAATAGGTGCTGAATAGCAATATCTATGTTTTGAATAAAAAACATGACATCTTGTATATTCCATTTCTTTTAGCGAGTCATATTTTCACCGACTCGCAGCGGTGCCCATTTAGCTGGGAAAAGTTTCCTGATCGCTGATTGGTTGGACAAGATAATTCTAACCAATCAGCGATCAGGAAACTTTTCCGAGCTAAAAGGGCACCGTTGCGAGTCGGTGCAAATATGACTCGCTAATAGAAAGGGACTATAGTAGATTACATGACATGGCAATTCTTGTAACGTTGCTATAACTACCATACAATCTTCTGAAGTTCTAAACATTATTGATTGGAACACCAAGTTCTAAGGTTTACTCACAGAGCGATTGTCTTGTATTAAATCTACACTATTTGATCCCGTTGAAAATGAAGATCTATTTTCGAAAATTTTAGTTAGTTAGGATTATAGATTGTAAGAGAAATTAAATATCAATAAAATAGATGTGAGGAAAACGGCTATAGAAGTGTTAGATCTATCACAACTTTTAAATGACAGAAATTGCCTAAAGTTTGTGTTGAAGTCTGTGAACCATTGTATTCAAGTTATTTTCTAATATTAAAAAATATGCATAAACGCATATATATATATATTATAAATATAGGTGTGTATGGGTGTGCGTGAATTATTTGGTTTATATAATCTTATAGCTTTATTTACTGTAGATGCCGATGATATACAATACATGTTCAAGACGCTACAAGAGAGAGAGAGAGAGAGAGAGAGAGAGAGAGAGAGAGAGAGAGAGAAAAATTTATACTTTTAATAACCGGCTCAGGCCATACCATTAAGAGGTTTCCCACGACACTGATGATGGAATTAAAGCTTTAAGCTCAGGATCCACTTGGCACTGATGCAACTATTACCATGCAAAGGGCAGGTTCTCAGCCTGAGCCTTTTCTTCATTGCAGTCTTCATAACCACTACAGATTTTAATCTTCCCTCCTCTTTCTCCTCATTACTAACGCTTTTTATAAAGAGTGAGGATTTACATTTTTTTTGAAAGGTGGAGAATACTGAATAGGAATGGTGATAATGCAATCTATCATGGAAGAGGATTATCTTGTGATAGAAGATTTACATAATGGATTCTTATAAAGTTAAGTATTCAGGTCGTGTATATATATATATATATATATGTGTGTGTGTATATATGTATGTATGTATGTATGTAGATGAAATTAAGTCTTCATATATATATACATATATATATATATGTGTGTGTGTGTATACAGATATATATAAATATATATATATATATATATATATATATAAATATATATATATATATATACATGTGTATATATGTGTATGCGTATATAAAGGTATATATATATATATATATATATACATACATATATATATATATATATATATTTGTGTGTATGTACATGTATGTATGTATGTATGTATGTATGTATAGATAGATAGATAGATAGACAGATATATAGATTTTCATGTATATATACATACATTTGTACTCACACACACACATACACACATATATATATATATATATATATCTATATATATATATGTGTGTGTGTGTACTGTATATATATACATACATATATATATGAATATATATGTATACATAATATGAGGCTATGAATCTGCCAGGAACAGATTATCTGGATAATCAAATGTCCGAATTTTTGGAGAGAGATATAAACACAAAAATCACGTTCAAACATGAGGTGAATATATTAGCTAAAATGGGTTCTGTGAAAAAAAAAAGTGAAAAACATAATTTTTGCCGTGTGAAAACAGGTTCGGAAAAAGAAAGATAAAAATTGTATTCAAGGATTGTATGCCCTGCTGCATGTTTTGGAGATTGGGTAAAATACAATTACCAAACGATAATAAAATCCACGTGGGAACTGATATTTCGTGGAGATAAAGAGGAAGAATTTTTTTTTTTCAGTAAAAATGTCAACCAGCAGTGTCCAAAAACAACGCAAATCGATTGTAAAAATATTGTTTCTCCCAGAGAAACAGTCAGAATTCGAAAGCAAAATTTCTACTGACAGACCTATACTGAACTGTATATGGATAGTCAATAAGCAGCTCCACTCATATACACAGTATAAACCTTAATAATTGTTAAGATTTTCAGACAATGTGCACCAAATCAAGATCTATGATATAAGCAGATAAATGTGTTATCTCTATCGTAGGGATGCCACTGTGTCACTCTATTTCTTATAATTTTCAACGAAGAATTTTTTCAATCACTTGTGAAGATATAGTACTTTTATATTTTGTCCAAACACTATCACTCATACCGAACATAGAGAGAAACGCTCATAATCAATCAAACACAATGAACTTATCCGGGGGTCAATGGAAAACTGACACAATGGACAACACTCTTCTCAACCCTATCATTAAGAACATAATCCACGGAGACCGACCACCAGATATGCATCAGAGGTCAAGACATCCTCCGGGCGGCTCAACAATAAGAAGACGCACCTGGATGTAATTAAATTTGGCTAATCCTTCCAGCAATTATAACAACTGTAGAACAATTGAACACACCCTTTTGCTTTCCTATATAAACCGTCACTCTCCACTGTATTCCGCTACGGTCTGCAAGATTGCAAAAGCCCTTGTCTGGCCAAAAGGGCCAGGCAATCTTCAACAACAACAACAACTGTATTCCTCATTTTTAATTTACATACTGAAGAGGGCCAACGTTTATTGGTTGAAATGTAGTGATTTATTCATATTTCCTGTGTTTCTTTTATGGGCCTTTTTGAAAACACACACACACACACACACATATATATATATATATATATATGTGTGTGTGTGTGTGTGTGTGTTTAAGTATACATATATGTATATATGTATATATATATATATATATATATATGTATATATATATATATATATATATATAAATGCGAGTGTGTGTAATTGCTTCCGTGTAATTGAGAATAAGCATCTTATATTGGCTTAGATGAGGATAGCACACTTGATACATTATCTACTATTTGTGGGTTCCTCGCTTTTTACCAATAAACATTTATCTAAAATTTCGTTAATAGAAATCAGTTCTATACTTAATGGTTGAATGTGATGTATTTGTTTCCATAAATATAAAAAAGAATATTAAGTATGTAATAAAGAAGTTTCGTTTTGCGTTTATGTATTGCAGTTCTCTGAATATCTGTGGTGTTTGCGAGATATTGATTAAATTTTCACTTGACTGAGACCGTGAATTTCTTTCGAATACTCACGCATCGAAGTTATCTATTATCTAATAAGCTCATACAATAGTTACCGTCATATATCAATTGAAATATATCTTAAGGAAGCAGTAATGCCTGAGAGTAAAGGGATTTGTACATTATCCAATTTCCCGTTTTTAGTGTATAAGAACGTAACAATAGCTAATATATAAGGAATAATGCCGAAAAAAAATTTTCATCCCTTTATGTATAAAAGAAATAGGAAATGAAATACAAAATTACCTTACGATTGGCTAGAAATATTACCATACATATGATAAATATTACCATACATATGATTTCTTTGCCAATCAACGCTGGCCACTTAATGCAAAGTGTGAATCAGTGTCACCAAGAGTGAATTAAGGTTTCATCAATATTATGATAATATTCCACCAATTCGCTTGAATCTGTTCTAACACAGAGGAATGTTCAGCTCTAATCTACGTTGCATGATTCGAAGAATGAGATTATGTATGCATTTTTTAACGGAGAAGAAAAACTTTATAAACTTCGATCTCTCAACTAATACAGAACCATCGAGTTTATATGCCAAGATAAAAACAAGACTATAATAGTGGTCACAATGAGTCTAAATTTCATAGGAAAACAAAACGGTAAGCAATTACTTAGATTTTTATCTTTTTCAACAGGAACATAATAACACCAATCATGGTTTACAGGTGGAGAGACTATAAATATAGTACACGCACTGTAAATTATAGTCAAATTAAAAAGATTTAAGGCTGCCATAGATTTTTGACGCCAGAGTTATACATCTGCAAATTGAATATTTAATTCATCATTTAGATATCTTTATCATATTCCGTTGTTTAAAATAATGATCCTAATATTCTGAAGGTTTTCCTTTGTTGGGTTGTAATGAAATACCTTCATACATGATATGTATTCAATGTTCTTAGATATTGCTTTAATGTATTATATCTTACTTATCAAGACAATGCTATTATGGTTATTTTTGATAATTTGGGTACAATTTCATCAATTAACTCCTTGAACTAATTGTATTCAGATACACCGTTTTTAGAAATAGCATTATAATCGTTATTTGCTTTTATCTAGAAAGAATTAAGAAGGTAATTTGTATGATTTAAAATTTCCCTAAACTTCACAAGAATAAAAATACCTTAATTTATTGTAAATATATTACGATGATTCAACAGCACTTCGCATACTTGCTTCGTTGAAAACTTTTCTTTAATAAGAGACTTATTTAGCCCTCGTTAAAGCTATTTATAGCCAATTACTGCCGCCGTTAACCATTGAATAGCCTACTCAAATTATCTATAATCTTTACATTTTTCTAAGGGGAAGTATTTCATTGAATGAAAAGACTTCATTAACATAATAGCCGTAGTAACACATCTTTAGAATTGTTCTCACGAAAAAAAAAAAGGTTTATCTGGGCAAAGCTTTCCGAACAGTTTTGTAAATTCTCCTTACCAAAGAAAGATGAAAGCTTACAAAATCCAATTACACTCTCATTAGAGCATTAGCGGCACTAATTTTCATTTCGAATTCCCTGTTCCATAGCCTAATTGTAACTTAATTACCGGATAATTAGCAATTTAGGCTTTTATTACTAGGGAGAGCTGCACGACAAGTACAGGCCGCCATTTATGAAAGTTATATGCTAAGAACCTCAAAGTGAGACAGATGAAGATATTAGTAACAGGAATACAAAGGCTACAATGAGATATGTGGTAAAATTAAAAATCATCAAAATCCAAATTTTATAATGAGCGCTCAGGTTATGAAAGACCGGTAGCATGTTGCTGCTGACCATAATATTTCAGGATCTATTATTATCTAAATGGCTTTAACCTATCAATCGTATTTCAATAGTTCACAAAATTTGTAGCATGCCAAGACATTCACAATACGCAAAAATTAAATATATGATTACTCAAACATACATACATACATACATACATACATACATATATATATATATATATATATATATCATACATATACATACAA
>NC_090730.1:136213990-136223990 GCF_036898095.1 Palaemon carinicauda
GTCTAAACCCACACTGTTTTCCTCTTAACAATTTTTGGGTTATCTGTCTTACTTTCTCATGAAAAATATTACCATATATCCTTCTTTATACGCTCAGTAACTTATGCCTTCTTCCTTTATGTAATAAAAGATTTAAAATATGAGTAAACGGATTCTGTGTTTCTTATATGCTTATTCTGCAAATATACGTATTATTAGCTGGAACAACATTAGTCCTTAGTTTTCTGTCACGACCGTATACTGTAGTGTTTTACATTGCAACTGCCCTAGCCCCCTTTGGGGGGGGGGTTGTTAATAGAACCATCCCCAATTACCAAAAAGTCCTTGATATAATTTTTTTTTTATGTTTTGATGATTTCTTAATTTAATAACTTCATGATTTTATAACTTCATGATCTTATAACTTCATGATTTCAGAAATATTTTCGGCTGGAAAGTAAACTTTCCGTTATTCGAGGAATCATGGCTGAGGAAGGACGAGAAGGAGAGTACATAACAGTAATAGTCATATATATATTTCTTTTTACCTTTATTAAAATTACAAAACAATGATCATGCAACAAGAACTGTAAAGTAAAAATTAATATCGATGTATTTACCAGTAAATGCCTTTAGTGGCAAAACTATTTTTACTATTTTCTATGTTCTTGAATAATTTTTTAAAAGTTAACTAAATGAGATAAAATTTTGTTCTTACTTGTGAAAAGAAAGGTTTCCGAAGTAATGATTCTTATACAGAACATTTTTCAATAAGAGTGAAAACCTTCGAAAGATGAGCAGTTCTCTACGGGAAATTATAGAAGCTGGAAAGCTTTTGGCATTCCAAGATCATCAAGGGAGACGAAGATATGCTTCAATCAAGCTGGAGTCTAGAAAACGTATTAGTCTGTTCCAGCTAAAGGAATTGAGACATGTCCCAGGGGATCCATTTCTTATCAAGGTAATCTCTTATAAAAAAAAAGATACAATACTAAAAAAAAAAATATCTATAAATCGCGTAACTGATTATACGACTAATGAATAGCAATGCACTTTCACACTTATAAAATGGAATACACACTTGAAACCCTTATTCTTTACTAATACACTGTTTTTAATACGTCATCTCTGTAAGCTGTATCAATGTAAGTTGGTCATTTATTTAAGGGAAATTTCATTCTTAAAATTTCGTAGTTTTCATATGATAAATCCTTTTTCCAAAGGATTTTAGTTGAGGATTAGAATATGTCAAGCTAGAAGACAATACAGTTGTTTAAGAAGTTCGCAACCAAATGGGTGGGCCAAAAAATGTTGAGGGTTGGTGGCCTTTAAACTCAAGAAATAATAGAAATGAGAGAAATTCTAAGCCTCATTGCCAGCAATAATTAGTGGAAGAATTATAAATAATGAAAATATAGTTGACATGACAATTCAGACAATATGCTGGTTATTCAATTATCCGAGGGAAAAAGTTAAATTTTTCAGTGCATAGCAAAGCAACAGAAAATAAATATAGTAATACTTAACATTTTCTTATTATGAAAATTCACATAACAAATATGCCTCGCTAAAAATATTTAGTATATTTAACCAAGGGTAAAATAATTCAAAGAAACAATGAATTTATACTTTAAACTCATAGAATTCTACCTACTGTTTTAAAGAGTGCATGGGAATAAATTAAGACAAATTTTTATGTCATGGTAGATGAGAACAACAATTATCTCCACTACCAATCAGAATCATAGAAAGTATTCAAAGTAGAGAATTTGCGTAGTTCAAAGAAACATTTTGAATGCTTTTGATGTATTACAACTAGACATGATATTTTAAGAATGTATAAATCCTTAAATCATTGTTTCACATCAGTAAATACATAACACTTGGAATATTTTTTAGTCATAGCTAAGAATTGTTTTAACATAACTAATCTCCTACTTAAACTGACCACAAAAATTAGCGCTCCGCATTCATCTATTCATTTTTTCTTTATATAATGTTATATTTAGAAACACACACGCGCACACACAAACACACACACACACACACACATATATATATATATATGTATATATATATATATATATATATATATATATATATATATACATAAATACACGTACACACACATATATATATATGTATATATATACATATATATAAATATATATATATATATATATATATATATATATATATATATCTTTACTTTGCTATAGTTGGTATCAGAAAACGGTGTCATGTGCAGTACATGTTATATCAGGTAATGTATCTTTTTTTTTAACACATTTGATTAAAAATAAGAAAAATAATAAGTGATATCATTATAATTATTATATCATCAAACCGATCGTTGGAAACAATGTTTAATTAATATGTTATATCTTGGTAATTATCAGCACGAAGAAGCAATGAAACTGCTGGACCTTTCCAACTGCCGGACATTCCTGGAAATAGGAGCTGGTGAGACGGTAAAAGTGAGACTGGTGATCAAGTTGACCTCGGAAGGCCATTACCCAAGTAACTTTTTGCACCTTTGTACTGGATCCAAGGGGCCCTCTTATGGGAATTCCAAGATATTAGAGGTAAAGAACACAGGCATGAAGGGAGAACGAGTGAGGATGGGCAACTACGAGACAGATACCAAAGGAGGAGGGAAGGCAGTGATCAAAGGTGTGAACTGGGGACAAGAGATGGAAAAGGAAATATACAAGAGGAAATCCTGCCAGGCTGGGCTAGTGAAGGGGCTTAATGGACCCGATGAGGAAAGTGTCTCACAGTTTTTCATCATCACCAAGGCAGATCCAGCTTCTGCTCCTTATCCTTGCTTTGGGATGGTTGAAGGTGAACTGGATGCTTTCAGAAACATAATTCTTCAACAACCAGATCTCACACGATTGAGAATTGTAAATTCTGGCGTCATTTTGTCTATTTAATGTGGTTTAATCATTGTTTATCTGCAAGTAGAATTTTTGTCAGACAAACATGTGTTATATGGGGGATAGTTTTCTTATTCACATATTTTTTCTTTTTGAAATACAAACATACCAAAGAATGAAAGTTATTTATATCCCAATATATATCGGTAAGTTAGTTAAGGAAGAAAAAAAAAACTCAATTTGAACCTCTCTTACTTATCGAGTGGATTAAGTCTTGTGCAAAGAAAGGAATCGTTGGAAGAGAGTACTGATGTAAAATGAAAAAAGAAGAGTAATGAAACGTAAAATGGTAATCTATACCTATTTTGAATTTTTCCATCATCAAATAGAATAATGAAAAAATAATTCTCAAATATAACAGTTCATTTATTCAAATATAGTTTTGCCAAATCTTTCAAGTGTCTAAATGGCATGAAACTGGATAGACTACTTTGAAAGAAGTAATTTGTAAGCAACATTACAAGACACAAATCAAAGTTGTACGTTGAGTGTTCTTGAGTTTTGAATGTTTCAGCAGAATTGAAGAACTTGCTTATGAATTAGTGTAGTATCAGTTACCTTGGATAATACATTGATTATTTTACCAATTACATATCCTGGTCAAATAAAACTAAAAAAGAAAACAATGCATATTAGGTAGTAGGTTGACCAGGGCACCAGCCACCCGTTGAGATATTACCACTAGAGAGTTAGGGGGTCCTTTGACTGGTCAGACAGTACTGCATTGGATCCTTCTCTCTGGTTACGGTTCTTTCCCTTTGCCTACACAGACACCGAATAGTCTGGCCTTTACAGATTCTCCTCTGTCCTCATACACCTGACAACACTGAGATTACCAAACAATTCTTCTTCACCCAAGGGTTTAACTACGGCAATATAATTGTAACTGTACCATGGTCTTCCGCTGTCTTGGGTTAGAGTTCTCTTGCTTGAGGGTACACTTGGGCACACTGTTCTATCTAGTTTCTCTTCCTCTTGTGTTGTTGAAGTTTTTATTGTTTATATAGGAAATATTTATTTCAATGTTGTTACTATTCTTAAAATATTTTATTTTTTTCTTGTTTCCTTTCCTCACTGGGCTATTTTCCCTGTTGGGGCCCCTGGGCTTATAGCATCTTGCTTTTCCAACTAGGTTTATAGCTTAGCATTTAATAATAATAATAATAATAATAATAATAATAATAATAAGTTTGTGTTGTTCGTATTCCTAAGAATAAGAAGTAAAGTTCATGACAGGTCTTGCAGCTTCATATTTTCTTTTCCTCCATATATATATACTGTATATATATATATATACTGTATATATATATATATATATATATATATATATAATACATACATATACATACATATACATATAATATGTATATATATATATATATATATATATATATATATATATATATATATATATATACATACATGTGTGTGTATATATATATATATATATATGTATATATATGCACATGTATATATAATATGTGTGTGTATAGACATATATATATATGTGTATATATATATGTATATATGTATATATATATATATATATATATATACTGTGTATATATGGGTGTATATATATATATATATATATATCAAATAAGCTATATATATTAATACATTAAAGTATGGAATCTCTTAACGACCTCGGAATCAGAGCCCCAGGGGAAATCACTCAATGACTAAAGTATCAGACCGGCCGGGATTTTAACCCTGGTCCAGGATACCTGTATGCCAGTGACCATGTCCAGGATACCTGTATGCCAATGACCATGTCCAGGATACCTGTATGCCAGTAACCATGTCCAGGATACCTGTATGCCAGTGACCATGCCACTCAGCCATGGTCACTGGCATACAGGTATCTTGAACCACGGTTCAAATCCCGGCCGGTCTGATACTATAGTCGTTGAGTGATTTCGACTGGGGCTCTGATCCCGAGGTCGTTAAGAGAATCCAGACTTTAATGTATTAATATATATGGCTTATTTGAAATATGAAAAACACGTTTAAATTTGCAAAAATTTATCATATATATATATATATATATATATGTATATATATATGTATATATATATATATATATATGTGTGTGTATATATATACTGTATATATGTGTAAATTGAAGTATGTTTTCCTTTATTTCAATCAGATACACCTGAAAAAAGATTTTTTTTTTATCTATTGCAAGAACTTTTTGCGCTTGCTACAGAATTAACAATGTTACTGGATTATTTAAATGTGGTTGTGCTAGCTCTAGCTCTGTCGGTTACCACATAGTTACTGTAGCTTCCATATTATCTAAGGTTTTAGAACGCCTGTTTGCAAAACGTCCGAATGCATATGTTGAAAGCAATCATCTTTCATAATTTGTAGTATGGATTTCACAAAAGCTTTGCTGCTTTTGATGCAGTCATTACAATATCTGCTGTCATACAGAGAAACCCTAGAGTCTAGTTACTTGACCATGTTAATCATGATACCTTTGTTGAATAAATGCGAGTTGGTGCATTATTTCTCATTACTATCATTGATATTTCACCTAAAGGATGTTAAAGAGCTGTAAATGATGGGACCTATAGTAACTACAGAATCATGAACGCTATCGTTTGTTAGAGGTATACTTGGTACAATATGTTTGATAAAATACACGAATGACACCTATTTTGGCATTAAAAAGAAAAGTGCTGCTAGTGCAGATGATGCTACTCTCTTTGTATTAAGTCACACTCCTGAGTGTAGACCAGAGATGAGTGTATCAGTTTACAGAGATCTAGATAAAATGCTAAATCCAAGATTAAAGTATGACTATAGGTAAGTGAATTACAGTAGATCATTCACTCATATTCCTTCATTAAGTACGTACTGTTCTTTTAAGATAAAAGATATCCTTCTTCATCTTAAATTCTCTTTTGCGAAGCCTATATTTGTATCTTCTTTGGCTGCACAAAACAAGATACATTGATACATTGAGAGTCTTTCGAGATTTTTTAGGACCTGTCTATCCCCAAGAAATGTTCTACGTCTTTTAATCTTCCATTTTATAAATATTGTTCTCCTGATCCTCATCTTGAATCGATATACAATGGCATAAGGTCTATCAAAATTCATATTTGTAACTTGGAAATGTATACTAACACCATTATTGATTTAGCACTTTTTATTATAGCTGTATATGATTGCTCATAACTCTGCCCATCCTTTGCATCCAGATCTTCCCAGAGAATATCAGTAATCGCTTAGTTGGCTGCTAGGTAAATTTCCATTATTACTACCAGTCTGGCCAGTTTTCCTATAATAAGATCCTACACATTATTGCAGGAATTCAGTTTCAGTTAGGCATAAAATTATGGAATGTTATTTCTAATCGTGTCGTTGAATAGTCGGAACTCCAGAAGTTCAAGCTTGCTGCTGATGCTTATTTTAGTTAAATTAACTTTAATTTGTTTAATTTCATATTTTCCTCTGATATAGCTTATTCTTTACTTATTTTTTTTTCCAGTATCCTATGTAGGACGTAGACTCAACGAAGAAACAAAAAGTGATACCATGTTTTTCCGTTCTACTGTTTTTCCCGAGAACAGTTTCATAATTATGAACATCACCAGATCAACAATGCTTGTACAATAGGATTATACTCCAATATCAAATCTAATGAAGTAGGAATCAATGATTAGAAACAGTAATTTGAGAAGAGGATAAGATAACTAACTTCTGCAATCACATATATACGATATATGTTGATACATAAATTTCGCAAGTACATTAATGGAACAATCCTTATCATAGTTGTGTAGTGCTATAGTGTTAATTTTTTTATAAGCTACAATGACTGATCACAGCTGAGAAATATATGTATTTGTAATAATCACAAATCCATACATATCTTGCATTCGGTATTAGATTAGTAAATTATTTATTCATACTTCAGATTATAACACAATTAACACAAAAACTACTAGGTATATATATATATATATATATATACATATACGTTTATTTATTTATATATATATATATGTACATATATATATATATATATATATGTATATGTTTACAAATATAAATTTATATATATATATAAATATATATATATATATAAATATATATATATAAATATTCATATATATATATATATATATATGTGTGTGTGTGTGTGTGTGTGTATACATAGAGAGAGATAAGTTAAGATATATATATATATATATATATATAGATAGATAGATAGATAGATAGATAGATAATATATCTATACACATATTGTATATATATATATATATATATATATATAATTTTACCTCACATGGAGATCAATCCATAGTCTGTTCAAATGAAAGGCAAGGTAACTATCAATCATGTCACCAAAAGCTCAAAAAGAATTGAGAACATAAGTGCAACCTTCTTTTAGGGGATATGGTGGCGTGATTGATAGTTACTTCGCCTTTCATATGAAGAGACTAGCTTTCAACCCCAATGTGAGGTTGAACGCCATATTGTGCTGACTTTCATCATAGCTCTCTCTCTCTCTCTCTCTCTCTCTCTCTCTCTCTCTCTCTAAATTTATATATATATATATGTATATATACTGTATATATATACATATATATATATATATATATATGTATATACATATACATACATATATATATATATATATATACTGTATATATATATATATATATATACAGTACATATATATATATATATATATATATATTGTATATATATATATATATATATATAAATATATACATATGATAAATTTTTGCACATTTAAAAATGTTTTTTTTTTCATATTCAAATAAGCCATATATTTTTGATAGATTAATGTCTGGATTCTCTTAACAACCTCGGGATCAGAGCCCCATTATGTAAATGCGTTTGTAGTAGTTCAAGCCCAGCTGATTACTGCCCAATTTCTATAGTTACCATATTATCTAAAGTTTTTGGACGTCTTCTGGCAAACCGTCTAAATAGGTGTGCTGAAGGAAATCATTTGTTCTCTAGTTTGCAATTTGGCTTTCATAAAAGCCTTGGAGCATGTGATGCGTTTCTTACAATCTCCAATCCTATACAGAAATCCCTTGATTGTGGTCAGGAAATTCGTATGATTGGCCTTGAATTTAGTGCTGCGTTTAAACGTGTTAATCATGAGGCCCTTGTTTCAAACTCAAATAGTTGTGAATGGGTGGGTCCTAGGTGACCGAAGTTTTTACTTAGCATCCTTGTAGAATTTCCAAGTAACAAATCGCAAAGAGTTGTTGTTGACGGGCATCAAAGTGAGTATAGGAATGCAATATCTGGTTTTTCTCAGGCTAATGTTCTTGGCCCATTACTTTTCATACTATATACACATGACATGTGGTTTGACCTAGAAAACAAGCTTGTTGCATATGCAAATAATGCTACTCTCTTGGCATCAATTCCATTCCCTGAATTTAGATGTGGGGTTCCTGAATCCCTTAATAGAGATCTAGCTAAAATTAGTGCATAGTGCAAATTATGGGGCATGAAGTTAAATCCTAACAAAACTCAAAGTATGATTGTAAGTAGTTCGAGGATAGTGGCTCCTCAACATCCGGATCTGAACATTGATAATTTTTCTTCAACACTGTATGACTCTTCTGAAATTTTAGAGGTGACTCTCGACAGCAAATTTACTTTTGAGAAACACATTAGGGCTTTCTCTTCTTCAATTGCAGATAGAGTTGGCTTATTGAGAAAGTCTTTTAAGATTTTCGTTGATCAATCTATTATGAGGAAGCGTTTTAATTCTTCCATTCTACCTTGTTTCGAGTAATGTTTACCTGTCTGGTCTTCAGCTGCTGATTCCCATCTTAATTTGTTGGACAGAAAATTACGGTCTATTTAATTTCTTATTCCTGGTCTAAATATTAATCTCTGGCACCATCGTTTAATTAGTTGGTTATGCATGTTGCATATGAAGTTTACGAATTCTAACCATCCTTTACGTTCAAATCTTCCCTGACAGTATCATCCTGTTCGTAACACTAGGTTTGCTGGAAATAAATAAAGAAAAAACAAGTCATGGAAATAGTTAGAAGGCAAGAGACGGATGGAAACGTCAACATCGATGGAATGGAAATTGAAGTGGTAGGAGGCTTTATATATATGGGGATGAAAATAGCTAGAAATGGAAATGGGAAAGCGGAAATAAATGAAAAAAACTGCATCTGAGAACAGGTGTCTCTATGGTTTGTTAACACGTCTCAAAAGAAGATCAAGATTGAAAAAGTCAAAATTGAGAGTCCATGATATAATAATGAGGCCCTTTGTGGTCTATGGATGTGAAGCATGGGCATTGACAAAAGAGCAAGAAAAAAGACCGGAAGTTTTTGAGAATAAAGTATTAGGAACAATAGTGGGACCACTATACGACCAAAAAGACAAGAATGGAGGAGGAGACATAACTCAGAGTTGAGAGACCGGCAAATCAGCCACATATAAGTCGATTTGTTAAGGGAAGAAGAAAACAATGGGCAGGGCATGTTGCAAGAATGGAGGAGAAAAGAATGCCAAGAAGGGTCTTCTTGGCACATGCAGATGAACGTAGACCTCCTGTACGACAAAGAAAAGATTGGAGGTGTTTAGAGGAGGATTTATAGCATGAGGGTTTGAACCCTAGAGATTGGATAACTGTGGCACAGGACAGAGGAGATTGGAATAATCTATCAAGAACGGTCATGGGTCAACAAGTGGCCCAAGGCCAGTAGAGTAGGAGTAAGTAAGTGCTGTTCTTGAAATATTCTATTTTAATTATCTATTACTTCTCATATTGTGTATTCATTTCCCCATTTCCTTGCCTTACCGGACTATTTTTCCCTGTTGAAGTCCTTGGGCTTATAGCATCTTTCTTTTCCAACTAGGGATGTAGCTTAGCTAGTTACAAAAATGACGATAATATACACTGTAGTTATATATATATGTGTGTGTGTGTATGTGCGTGTGTGTATGTGCGTGTGTGCGTATGTATATATATTGATAAATACAAACAAACACACACACACACCTATATATGTGAGAGAGAGAGAGAGAGAGAGAGAGAGAGAGAGAGAGAGAGA
>NC_090730.1:136226490-136283990 GCF_036898095.1 Palaemon carinicauda
ATACTGTACATGCAGGAATACTTGCATCATACAGAATATTCGTCCCCTTGTTATTATTCATCGTATTTGGGTCCCTAGTGCTTCCTCCTCCTTCTCTGCAATGCTTCGTAATCATAAACCTAATCCTTTCGAGGCAGAAAGAGTGAGGATTCCAATTTCATCCTCAGCGATCCGCAAGTCTGTTGTCGATGATGAATATTAATTTACAACTCTTACAAAGAAAAAATGGAGGGACATGATAGCTAACATCGCTTCAGACTTCCGGTTAGAATTCCATGTTGCCATTCAGATACTTACCTTTTCTTACTATTACTATGGTATCTATTGAATCCGTAGGGATTTTGACTAATTACCTCGTATTTTCTAATTTGTCATTAGATAATGATATAATGTAAAGACTTCTCAAAAGTTATTTTATAACTTTATCATATAACATTGATAGCGTCTCTTTGTTCCTAATTTATACACCAGATTGAAGGAATCTAAAATTAAGTGATAGATGAAATTGATAATAAAACTGAATAAAGAAAACATTTCCAGCTGTTTACCTTCATGCTTGGAAACCTTATGCAAAGCGCACACATTCATTAGATGATGCTCTGTGGGGATAATCTCTCTATTGTCTTTTGCTTATTCTTTTAATCCGAATTTTATCGTGCTGGTTAATTTTACATAGGAGCACAGAAAGAAGAATATCGTGCTTTCTTTGCAGACTCTTGGCAGGTAATCAGCTTAACCCAAATTATTACTTGGTGGTAAGATATGCTTTTCTCTGTCTCTGCTTGGATTACTGTCCTCTGGGCCTAAAGTGATGTAATATTGATAAATACATGTGGATATTATAGTCAGCCTATTCATTATTCGCCGTGATTAGAAAACATTAAAACATTATTAATGTTAGCATTATACCTGTCCGGGATACTTTTTTTCATGATTTTCCAGTGTAGACATCACGTTATGTACGTATTTAATCAACTGTTGATATAAATAATAAATTGATACAGAAAAAAACCTGCCAGAAGTTCTATCTCAAAAAATGGTTGTTTTACACATGAAGATGAACAACTCCCTCATGAGATTCAGCATAGTTTGGGTCACATATTTTATGGCCATCGAATCACATATTTAGTAATGGCAAACCTCTACCATAGCTGTTTTTTATTTATTTTTTTTTTCCATTAAATTCCGTCTCCTTCTTTACCACCATCTGAATTTTCAGACTAATTAAGAGTGTCCAAAACTTATTTTCAGTGAATGTTATCGGATTCAAGTTTATGGTATAACAGAAAATTATCGTCTGGTATCTGCTTGACTTGAATTAAAACATCGCAGTTGTTGCTAATACCATCAATTCATCCGAATTTCTACATTCATTAATAAAACTATTTTATCCACCTATATCTTTTTTATTATTTTGAATATTAGACTTATAAATAAGATCATTCTGACTTGATAAATATCTCGAAAAATTACGTTATATGAAAATAATGAACTCTATTGTATTTTAATGCACACACAAACATATCCACAAACAAACACACACACACACACATATATATATATGTATATATATATATATATATATATATATATATATATACTGTATGTATATATATATATATATATATATATACTGTATGTATATATATATATATATATATATATATATATATATATATATATATATTGAAGGGGAAGTCAATAGTCATATAAAAAGTATATATTTAATCAAATATGTAGGAGCTTTCTTCCACCAGATCGCTAGCTAAATAAATCTCTTCCGCTATAACTAAAATTTTAGTGTTTACACATAATGGTGAAGGATTAATCTATGACATACAAAAAAATATAACGACTTAACGATCAAACATAAAAAATAGAAATCCTTATCTGGTGATTCTCTTGTTTACTTTTAGTGATGGTTCAACTGATAAGCCAGTCGATTGTAGCAGCGGCCAGCGGGTGTATGGTTTGGTTCAAGGTCTATCTATAGAACTTGGTTTGTTTTTTGCCCAGTTCCTGCCGTGTCCAGTTGTAAAGACAGCATCGCATCTACATTTGGAGTCGTAATACCTCCATCCAATACTCGTGCGCAGGAAAAGAATATGACCAAGGCAGTATGAATGGTGCAAATCGGATGAATTTTGATGTTAAACAATACGTAATATCTAAAAGATTTTGAGATCTGTTGGAGCCACGAAGTTTTAATGTAAGGTATATTTCATAGTGAAAATAAGTTGGAACTGAAAATTAAAGTTTGTTTATATAATAAAATATCAGAGAAAACTAGTTCACTCGCGTTTAAGTAAACAACTATAATAAGGGTGGTAAAAGACAGTTATTTAACATAAAAAGAATGCATGCAGTGTCACCAAACAAATTACGATTATGTAGAAGCGGCGGAACAAAAGAGTAATTCTGCAACCTTATTGTTTTAAATTACAACGTCAGACACTGTGCTGTTGATGCAATTTGTTGGGAGGCGTTAAATGGCCGACCGTGAATTCATTTTCCGGATGTTTGTTACTTGTAATGAGTTCCGGAGTCTCTCCGGCGACAAGTTTTCGCAAAGGCATTTCCATGCAAATTCAGAAGAGAGGCAGGTAAGAACTTTAATTCATTCTTGCACTTCTTGACAGACTGCTTTGCTGTTGCTAAAAGGATTTTACAACGCATTGTTGTTTCCGTTGAAGGGAGTCTATTAGTGTTCCCCTCTGCTCATTTGAACATTATGGAAGGTGCTGTCTTACTTAACGAATAACTTTAGCATAAATGTAAACTTGTGGAACTGGATTTAACTTTTACCAGCATCCAGCTGTAACACTTTCATAAAATCCTGATACATTATCATCGGAGTCACTCAATAGTTATCGTCTGTTACAAAAAGACATTTATAAGTTCCATATTTAACGATATGAGTTACAAATCAGTACAATGTTTTAATCTTAACACAAACATTTAATATGTAAAAATAAACATCTTTCACAGGTCTTACAACATAGAATACATAGATTTTATCTACATTTAACAGATGCACAATAATTTCACGTTAGAGAAAGAGAAAGGGGAAAATGGAAAGCAATGTACTTCCAAACGATGATGCAAGACGTAATTACTATTTTTTAATTACTAGAAATTTAAGCAGCTTCTGACAGCTGCAGAGAGAAATAATGTTCCAAAATAAAAAAATAAATCATTCTGAGGCAGGGGCATGTGTATCATTATCATTGCAAGTACACAAACTTCCATGAACCATTGCAGATATGTTATAGTATACGCTTATGGCTGGATCAAATGACATTTTCAAGTTATATGATACAAAAATGTTGCGGTAAAAATTAACGCCAAGTAATGAACATTGCTAGAGTTCACTCTCAAAACTCACGAACAACTATTCATTATGTTTCATTTTAAATTCCCATCAGGGTTTTAGCAAATTTATCTTGCAAAGCACACTGTACTATAATATATACTATAGTTATAGCTGTGTTATGGTGCCAAAACTAACAAAATTTCGAACCAACAAGAAGTCAGATCTTAATTTCCCCCCACCAAAAAAAAAAAAAAAAAAAAAAAAGCTTACTCTATCAAGAAGGAAAGGGATTTAACATTTTTGATTATGAAATCAATACAAACTTGACAACCACTCTTTTTACTCCTACCTGAAAAATTATTGCAATTTTCGCTGTAGATGGTACTTATATAGTAAATAACTTCAAATATTCAATCTTCAATTTTTAGATAAATTTGGGGATTGATTTATGAAGAATTAATATCCTGTAGGTATTTGCAGAGCTGTTTTTTCTTTTTTCTTTTTTTTACTTTTAATTTAGATGAAATAGCCAACCACTAATTTTGAATTTAGATCGGGAATCGGTTTCAAACTGTAACTACCTTATAAGTCAAAGAAAACCTCAAACATCACACTGATTTTTTTTTTTAATGTTATTACATTTTGGTAGTAACAATGGTTTCCCTTGCAGAAAAATTACCTAACGCAGAAATTGCATAACCATCATCCAATTAAAACAGACATCAACTTCATTAAAGTGAAATGAAGGATCTGAGAGGGAGACACGTTGAAGACTTTAGGTGAAAAGGATGCTTGAAAGATAAGAGGTGTCATAAAAGAGTCAAAGGCGTCATTGTAAATCTGAAGTAGAGAAAATAAGAATAAAGGATGTTATGATAGAAATATTCCAAAAAAAAAAAGACACGAATTTTATTTTTTAAAAGACGGTTGAACAGGGCTCTCAAACTTAAATTCCCTAAGGGGAAAATGTTGTCCTTTGTAAGCGCTCTTTTTGGAACTTATCTCAGTTAACAAGTCTATATGCTGCTTCATAGAGTTAATGGAATAGATGTTGAATATTAAAGAAATTAATGATGTGTTAAAATGTACTTAGCAAGGGAAGGGCTTATGATTAGATACTAAAATCTTTTATGTAATCAGTAACTCATTGCTTCTTCAAAATCATGATTTATGATTAGGACTTATGTTTACAGTATGTATTACGGAAGTGCTAAATGTATAGTCATTCAATATGTTTAAAGATAAATGTTTTCAATATTTTTAACTCCTAAAGGAAATTATATTACCACTTGCAGATGATTTTCTGTTTTATTTACATATAAATTGTAAAGTCACACTTTAGGAGAGCGATTAACATCTTACACTATTAACCGGCGGTCCTAATATATTTTCATATTTGCTAAAAAAGGGAACTTCATTCTCCTGTATTAGTAAACTACAGTCCTCTCTCTCTCTCTCTCTCTCTCTCTCTCTCTCTCTCTGTCTCTCTGTCTCTCTCTCTCTCTCTCTCTCTCTCTCTCTCTGTCTGTCTGTCTCTCTCTCTCTCTCTCTCTCTCTCTCTGTCTGTCTGTCTGTCTCTCTCTCTCTCTCTCTCTGTCTGTCTGTCTGTCTGTCTCTCTCTCTCTCTCTCTCTCTCTCTCTCTCTCTCTCTCTCTCTCTCTCTCTCTCTCTCTCTCTCTGTGAAAGTTACTTCAGTTTACACATATTTCTTATGACTATTCTATCTATCTAATTTACATTGTTGTATATATCTAGTGATACATTCGGTTGTTATATGTCAGTTGAATTATTCATCTATGCATTGCTGTGCCTTCTCTCTCTCTCTCTCTCTCTCTCTCTCTCTCTCTCTCTCTCTCTCTCTCTCTCTCTCGTGAAAGTTACTTCAGTTTAAACTTATTTCTTATGACTATTCCATCTATCTAATTTACATTGTTGTATATATCCAGTGATACACTCGGTTGTTGTATGTCAGTTGAATTATTCATCTTTGCATTGCTGTGCTCTCTCTCTCTCTCTCTCTCTCTCTCTCTCTCTCTCTCTCTCTCTCTCTCTCTCTCTCTCTCTCTCTCTCTCTATGTTAGTGTACCTGTAATAGGTTATTCGATTGAGAGATATCGGAATATATGTTATAGTAGTGGAACGATAGATACTATGATTGATGGTTGTGATTGTTATATATACTTGGTTACCCTCTTCGCAATCATCGTTTGGACTCAGGACTCAGGGCATCAGCCTCATACTTGTATTACGAAGGTGAATAGAAGATGGCCACCACTTGCAGGTTACAACCGAGGCAGCCATTCGATATATACGACAATGAAAATTATTACATTGTTAGGAAAAAAATCTTAAAAAATATGTTTAAATTGAAGCAATTTTCAGAGAGAGAGAGAGAGAGAGAGAGAGAGAGAGAGAGGGGGGGGGGGGGAAGGAAGGGGGAGGGCAGGTGAGGGAAGGAAGAAGTAGGGGCCAAAGTTGGAGGGACAGGGTAGTCGGAGCTTTTTATACTACTACTGTATGTTCATAACCATTTCAGAGAAATCGAATTTTAGCCTCTTGGTACAGGGGTAAGTGTATTTTGTCTCTAGACGTAGTAATTCATGATAATCTTATAAATTACTGTACTGGGTGTATTATACTATAACAAAAAATCGTACTGCTACGAGTGTTCGTTGCAGCGTTATTGCACAAAAACTTACTTGCGCTGCCTATGAAACCCACAGTAGCTTATCTTTTCGGGCCGTGGATTTAAAGTACTTCTTACTAGACCTTGTTGCTTAAGGAGATATTTTCTTTGCTTTTTATAGTGATGGCTGATTTATTATCTCATAAGTTGTCTGTTATATATTGCAAGATAAGCTGAGGTTCTAATTGCACTAGTTGGAGATTTAGCAATGTTATCCTAATAAGTAGATATGTTTGTGGTTTCACTAAACCAGAGGATTACCACCCATTTTCCATAACTCCCATATAATCTAAAGTTTTGTAACCACTTTTGGCAAAACGCCTATGTAGGTATATCGAAGGTAATAATCTGTTCTCAATTTGCAGAGGGTTTAGAGCTTGTGATGCCCTTCTTCATAATTTCCAGTGCTGTAAGGAAATCCATTAATTGTTGTCAGGAAGTCCGTATGATTTTGGTGGTGCCTTTGGCCATGTTTATCATGAGGCCCTTGTCTTCAAAATTGAACAGATGGGACAGGTGGCGGTTTTCTTAGCAACATTATTAATCTTATTTTAAATAATAGATTGCAAAGAATAAGGAGGTTAAGTAGGTTTAGAGAATGAAGGCGGCTGGTGATCTGTGGAGACATGGCACCATTAAGACAAGGCATATAATTAGCATTATCTTTGTTTAGTTCCTTTTATGAAATAGAACTCTCAACGTCTTATTTATCCGCTATCTAATCTATACGCACACACACACACACACACACACACATATATATATATATATATATATATATATATATATATATATATATATGTGTGTGTGTGTGTGTGTGTGTGTGTGTGTGTGATGAAACGTATCGATGTGTAATCATTTTTTCCATAATATTAAGAGAGAGAGAGAGAGAGAGAGAGAGAGAGAGAGAGAGAGAGAGAGAGAGAGAGAGAGAGAGAGAGAGAGAGAGAGTTACTCTTATATTATGCGGTTTTTGTAGTATCCTAAGAAATATGAACCCCTGAAGTTACCATAAATAGCACTCAGCGATGCATACACAAGTTATGAAAGCCTTATCACTTCAGTTTTTCAATAAAAATTTCCGCTGGAAGTGACTATTAAATGGTTAAATGGGAAAACCTAAAAGCCGTAACATTTAAAGGTGGAACTTATGAAGAATTGGTGGAATATCATCACTTTGTTATGAACTATGAAAATTTATAACCAATAAAATGGCACATATGAAGACCTCGTGAAGTGAGATAGAAGTGGGTGTTTAAAGCTTTATAGATTCTCTAAAACCTCAGGAAGGGAATTGATTGATAATATAATGCATTCATAACCATGCATTCATACAGGTGTAAATATTCACTACTTGCATTTATCTCTATAATAATTGTTATCTTAGACCTGGGAACACATCGTTCTATTTATAGACATTATGTTTAAAGTGTTATCGATAACAAATGTCATTACTATCGGTTATCGATTGTCTATGTGCGTGAGTCTTGTTTTGTCCTGGTTAGTCACAAATTTGGTACACTACTTTGAAATTAAATGAATTCCCCCCTCCTCCGCCCCACCCCCCCTAAAAAACAGATTCAGAATCAACAGTGAATTGTCACAAAATTTAATGGTTTCAGTTACTTTTTAATTGTAATATCTGATATAGAGTCATAATGTCATAAAGCCAATATCATATGGTTAATATTATCCAGTATACATAAACATGAAATAGCCCTGTCTACTGAAATCGGAATGTTTTGATGTTGCTAATAGAAGAGCATTGTTACACAGCCTCCTGGAACTAGACGGACAAATAATATGTGCGAACGAGCAGTTAGGTTGTAACAGAGAGGCGAGGTGAATGCAACTAAACTTTAGTAAAAAGACATCGAGCTACTAGGTTTTGCGAGCAAGAACGTCACGAAAATACAAGCAAAGTCAGGTATGAACTATCAAGTTTATACAGGTATGTTAATTAACAGTGCAGGGAAGAGCGAGTGATAAGATAACAGTCAAAACCGTTACAGTGTGCGAGCATGTATGAAAAACGAGCGATGTGCAGTACAAGTATATTTGCAAGGTGTTTTTGTTTTCTTTTTATCGTGATTATGTATATGAGATCATTTTCCTTCTACATAGATACCAGTATAAAAAGATGTTAGAATAGACTTAGTTTTTGTTTTTATTTATGAGAAATTCTTAGAACGGTTGACGTTCATCTGAGTTTGATAAACATGAAGGTTCCCACATTAGATTAATAGTCTTCAGTACAAACGTATATTACTGAATGCATGTTTAGAGAACAGAAGGTCGTCTTTGTTCAGATTCGTATTCTGGGTCGGGCGGATGATGGCATATTCCAGAATATTCCTTTTTTTACAGACAACTGCTCGCAAAAAATAGTTTTGTGTCACTTCAGTTAATTTTATGCTATCACCTGTACTCTTTAAATAAGCGATAATACAAGAACTCCCGAACGCATATCTTGAAGCTTGTTTAATCTCTGTTAATCCTTGAAAAGGTAGATCGACTTGTCACAAGTTATAACTCTTACTGCAACCCGTGTATGGCATTTACTAAACACCGAAGATAGCTTGTTCTTTTTTCTGATAAAAATAAATTAGAGAATTACTAATGGTTTTAGGATAGTGAAAACAGGATTCTTAGATGTTCAGTAACGTTGCTGTTTTCAACAAATGAGGACGTTGTGTTATTAAAGCAGGTTTCCTTGTTATTTGAGGGATTATTACTGTTTATTTTGTATATATGCTTGATATAGTAACTAAATGAAATATTAACGAATTGTATCAAATTCTTATTTTATTCATGAGAACATACCCTAAGTCCTCTGTGAAACAGATTGCAGCCAACCGTGTTCTTTACTCAGATATCTTGAAAATTTAAAATAGTTAATGCAAACAATGGTCAAAGTTGAATGCCTATATGCGGTAATGGTGTATTTTGTCCGTTATGTCATCAGATTGTCTAGAAAGTGAAATTTGTATTTTTTTTTTCTTAGTTTTGCATTTACTCGTTAGAACCTGTGTTCTTAATCTATTCAAAAAGCCACAGACGTACTGAACTCCAACCGCAATGTCCCAGTACGTAGATTAGCATTAATTAAAAGTTCAAGGGCTAAATTTCTTTTTTTTATAAATATTGCTTTAATGTTTCTTTAATTATACTGGACATGCCTATATTAGAAAAAGTTGTTTGCTTAAAAATGTTACCATTAAAGGGGAAAATTTTGTCAGTAACGCAAAGGTTAAATAATTTTACAGACTTATCATGTCAAGAAGAAAATTATATCCATATGACTTTAATTTCCTCCTTAGAAATGACTGGACCTCATCAATCCATCCTTTACTAATATACCTGCAACGGATATATCAGCAAGCTTACAGTTTTTAAATGGCTAAAACGATTCAGAGAAGATGAAGATGTTGAAACATACCTTTTATGCAACTAGGCCTGAACCCACTTATTTTGTGACATACCTTATATTCCCTTTTTTCTGACACACAGGCAATTAGGCCTAGTTGCTATGACCTCCCTTATACAAATAATCTGGTCTATTTATGTAACATAACTTTTTAATTGTGCCTAGCCTTATTTAATTTGTGACGCAACCTATGAAATATTTGAGTCATGAATCAGGTTAAACGGTATTATTAGCCGTAGGGAGAAAGTCTGATTGTCTTGTTATAGACTTTGATCGCCACTGGAAGATAACTACTAAGTTTCTGGTGGTTAAAACAGACATTTCCTCTACTAGATTTTATGAAACGACTGTTCCTCCAATGAGCTATACCCCGGCTAAAGGATAAACTTACTGAATAACATTGAATGTCGTCACCATGTACGGTACGATAAAAATCTTTCTGTAAGTTAAGAAATTTTATTAGAATGTAAGGTATCCAAGTTGTTCTTAGGGTATAGGGTAGCAAATTCACACGGAAATGTAAATAAAAATGAAATGGTTTGTAAGCATTTAAAGATAGTATAATGAAAAATTGCTTACTGGATGTAATAATTCTAAGAGATTTTCCAAAATAGACAAGATTAATTTCTCATATGACCAAAGGTGACTATAGTTTTCATTAATGCCAATAAGGTAAGTTATTCAAAACGAATAACAAGAGAACAGTGAGTAACAATCACATAAATAGCTAATATGTAGCGCCTTAAAAGAAGAAAGTAGTATTATTTGTAAGGACTCAGATGAGCAGGTAATTTCAGTTTGATTTGTATACCTATATCTTCTTTATTTCGTATCATAATGATTAATGACTTCAAGATTTTGAGCTTCACCCTTTTGTCTAACTAGTCGTATACAAAAAAATTAATAACCATGTTATAGCCTCTTCATAGGAATTTAATACTACTGAAAAGTATTCCTAACCTCTTCGATGAAAACGATAATGATTAGTGTTCAAGGTTTTCTTGACTCTTGAATGATATCTTTTGTTATCGTCCTCGTAATCTGCTGTCTATTGAGATTATACCGTGCCCTCATAGACACCCTACCTATCAATTAGCGAGTGGTATTATCATTGTCATCAACCTCATTTCTATCTCCCAGGAGTAGATTTTATATGTGAGAGAGAGAGAGAGAGAGAGAGAGAGAGAGAGAGAGAGAGAGAGAGAGAGAGAGAGAGAGATACATGGTTAATTTTAGTACCGAATTCACATCTTACTTTTAAAAATCGTTTCAAATTAATACTATGAGGTATAACTTTTCTTCACTGCTTTCTATTGTATTCTACAATTATCCATGCACATTTGATATTATAAGCACTCTCAGTTTAATATACCTTACAAGTTACACTTCTTATAAAGATAATATATTTCTTCGCAACAGATAAGCTTTTGTGATATCTTAAAAAAAAAAAAAAAAAAAATAGAATTATGGGAATCGCATAATTCCGACTTGCACAACATTAGAATTCATTGTTAACCTTCGCAGGAGGCAAATCATTTGGCGAACTCGGCAGCTTATAAGATAATGCGTCCATCTCTTATAACAATTTCATCCTATTTCTGGTTCTCAATCAGAGAAGGAATCTCCTCCAATAACGATACCATCTTCTTTCTTCGAAATTACAAGGATATTGGATATTGGCATTAATTTCATATATATGTGTTTTTCTACGGACAAACTCGCAATCGAGGCGCTTAAGGATGAGCACCCTAAGAAAAAATTGTTCTATATATGCAAGAAAGCAAACTACACTCAACGTTATTGAGGTTCACTTCGTTCATGGAATATATAGATTTTTTATAATCCAGGAAATGATTTTGGTACATAACTGAATTTCTGATTAGTTCATATATACCTTATGGATATTTTTCTGAGTAAAGAAACAGTTTGACAAATTTGTAACAATTGTATATTCTATTTTTGAAAATAAATTTATGTTCTTGTGAGCCACCTGTATTATCTAATTATTTGACTTTTTCATATATTTCTATCACCACCTCGAGTCTAGTCGCTATTATTCTTAAAACTATTCAAGTCGTAGACCTAAAAGAACTCCAAGTCAGAGCATTTCAGATAATTCATTATCATGATTGACTTTTATAACATGTAAAACAAAAATATAAGCAATTTAGATGAATTATTAAAAACTACTAAATATTAAAGGAAAATCTAACGATATTACATTCTTATCTTTGCATTTCTATTTTCGTCTTACTTTCTGTTTTCCTGATCCTGTCTTACGCGGAAAAGCCCTTTACCCTGCAGGACCCACGAGATTGATTTGTCCTAGATATAGTTATGTATTTAGAGTATCATATAGAGTAAATGTTAATTGTCAAATCCATATCATCGAAGCACTTCGAAAACAAGAAAGCCCTCAAATTCATCCAAAAAAAGCCTTAAAATATTCAGTCCTTGGGATGTCAAGTGGGAGCTTATTATCTTGGAGGTTCATCTGGACTTCAATAAATTGAAAGTATTCTCGTATTGATACGACTTGCTGGATGCACGATGTCTAGCAATTCTCTTAAAATATTTGACGTCCGGTTCTGATAAATCTGAGAGTCATTGTACAAATCTTAAAAGATATAGGCAGTCGGTTTAGCCCAATTAGAATAGGGGTAAGCGTTCCTTAGGGTGGGACATCTTTTATCAATCTTGCTGCTCTGTTTATTATCCTTTGGAATTTCTTAGTTGCACTTTTGTTGGGTTGTGATAGTTACAGTGGTCAGTCCTGGTGATAACACAGTTAATCACAAATTTCATTACAGATACTTCTTTGCAAATGCAATTAGGTGATATCCAGTGATTCTTACTACATTATTTATTTGAGCCCGGCGAGACAAATTCCAGTCAAGTGATCCTCAAATGTCACGACCTCTACTAGATATCGGGACCAAGTTGTCACTGATATTTAGTTGGATGTTACCCAGGTTTCTTAAATTGTTTTTCTTTAGAACCACCATCAACTCAGTTTTATTGTTTATTTATTTATTTATTTATTTATTTATTTATTTATTTATTATTATTATTATTATTATTATTATTATTATTATTATTATTATTATTATTATTATTATTACAAGCTAAACTACAGCCCAATTGAGAAAAGCAAGATGCTATAAGCCCAGAGGCTCTTAACAGGGAAAATTAGTCCAGAGAGGAAAAGAAAATAGAAATAAACAAACTACGAGAGAAGTAATGAACAATCAAAATAAGACATTTTAAGGACAGTAACAACATTAAATTAGATATTTTATATATTATATAAACTGAAAGAACTTAAAAAAAACAGAGGAAAATAAATAAGATACTGTGCATGAGTGTACTCTCGAGCAAGACAGTGATAGGCCATGGTACAGAGGCTATGGCACTATTCTTAGACTGGAGAACAATGGTTTGATTTTGGTGTGTCCACCTAGAAGAGCTGTTACCGTAGCCAAAGTCTCTCTTCTACCCTTACCAAGAAAAGAGTAGCCTCTTAACAATTACATTGCAGTAGTTAATCCCTCGCGCGAAGATGAATTGTTTAGTAATCTCAGTGTTGTCAGTTGTATGAGGACAGAGGAGGATGTGGAAACAACGTGCCCGGCTATTTGAAGTATGTGTAGGCAAACGGAAAAATGAGCCGTAATCAAAGAGAGGGATTCAATATAGTACTGTATGGCCAGTAAAAGGACCCAAAACTTTATCGGTAGTATCTCAATGGGTGGTTGGTGCCTGGCCAACCTACTACCAATTAATTGTTTAATTGTTACCCATTATAACACTAGTATAATGTGGTTTAAATTATCAGTGGTATCATCAATGCCATTTATGGAGAAGTAAAATTATGTATCATTTGAAGCCAGTTTCAAACTCGTAGATATCAGTTTCTATCAACCAAGTAATCTTTTAGATACTCAAAAGCTTCATCTTCAATATCAATGAACCATAAATCAATAAGTTCGTGGACAACTGTGTCAAAAGCAGCACGAAGATCAAGTAAAATGAGGAGGCAACATTTGTTTGCCCTCATCAGTCATTTCATTCTGATAACTTACAACAGATATGGCCGTTTCTGTAGAATATAATTGTCTGTATACTGACTACTTACCTGACAGTGCTTCGCTTCTTTCTAAATAACTAACTAGATGTTCAAGAATGACATATTCTAGCACTTTTGACAAGAAGGATAGATTTGAAATAGGTATGTATGAACTTACGTCATGATAGTCGAGAACACCTTTCTGCACCTAATGGCAATAGGTTATGGAATAATATTTTTAGCTGTCAAAACCGAATAGTTCCATAGATATGAATGTTGTAAATTAAACCTGAAACCTCCATGGTTAATTAAAGGCAATGTCAAGTGAAAATCTATATTTGTTCTTGGAGGTTGGTTGCTTCTAATTGGAAACTAAGATAATAAACAAATTTAAAAAATGTCCATCCAGAGATAATTTTATATCTTGATTTTTAAAATGATGTTTCGGAAGCATGTTGCTATATTAAAACTAGAATTTCATGTTAAATCTAAAGCTGTCTTTTATCATCAAGTCACAATTTGGATTTTCCTCCAACGGTAGTCTGTCTCAATATGTTCATTTTTTTTTTTTAGCATTTTACCTTTTTTTCTTTCAGTTCTCAACACTTTGCATAATTATATATAAAAAAGATATTATAAATTGTTCCATATTCCCTCATTAATTTTCGAAAAAAAAAAAACTGTATCTTGAAATAAGGTATAAACCTTGTACAATTAATGCATACTTCTTTTGTTTCAATATAAATAGGCTATATATAATGTTCTGGAAGACAACTAAGAGAGAGAGAGAGAGAGAGAGAGAGAGAGAGAGAGAGAGAGAGAGAGAGAGAATATCTAATTGTAATACCCACACTGCGCGTCATAAAAAAACGTTAAGGTTTAAAATCGTCTGTTTACATAGGCATTTAAAACGTTAGTAGGGCATATGGTCAACAAAAATACTACTGTACGAGAACAAATTAACTAACTGGCTACCTACTCCTTGGAAACGATTCAACTAGTTGTTATGGCTGGGTGTTTTGAGCGTCTGTAGTTCATTGGCGTCTGTGGTATTAAAGATCCAACCATACAGCTTGTGAGCAATTTGGTAAATCTTGGGGTAGTGTGCTTTCGGCGGTTATCGCGGTCAGTTTATTTATTTCTCAGTGGTTGTGGAAGACTTTTTTTTTTTTTCTCTCTCATTTTCTTGTGGTATTGGTTACGTTTTAGTTTTGGGTGAGTGAAAGTTAATCGCATTCTTTGCTATCAATTGTATAAGTTTCTTTTGTTTCCATGGTGGTTGGATTTCACCTTTCCCAAGTATAAGGGCTGTCAGCAACTTTCTAATTTTTGCATTGTAGGAATGTTTAAATTCATTTATATATTTTTGTTCTTAACATTTCATGTCTGTTAGTCTGACGTGTTCAATAACGTCACCGTGTTTGACACCAAATGTGAACTACTTTGTACTGCATTTTTAGAAATATTTCCCGTAACTATAACTGTTCGTTATGCCCGAGTTCTTAAATTTCTTTTTATCTGCCGTCAATATATTTAACTTGTTAGCTATTTTTCATAATACCTACAGGTACAAATACCAACGATATGGTCTATGTAACTGGCAGGCTTTCGATTTAATGTCATTGTTCTAAATCAAGCTCCCTGTCCGCTGTGTTAGGATATGATAAGTTGCTTGTTTTTAACTTTTTTTTTTCTTTTTCACGCAAGTTGGAGCACCTGCAAAATAATTTCTTGGAGACTTGAAGTATAGTTAAAGAATAACTTATTTATGTTTGGTCTGGGATATTTAGTCTTTTTTTGTGATTAACTTTTCCTTCGGTTGTGTTTAAGAGTAAATTGATACTCTAATATAATCCTCGTGTAATTATTAATCATTTTTAAGTTTTCAAAAAAAATCTAAAGGTATCTGACCTAGATAACTGACATTATGATGACTTTTAGATGTGTGGGATTTCAGTAATCACCATGAGGAAATATTAAATTATTTAAGTTAATTCGTCATTGGGAATTGACAAGACTTAAGAGCTTCCTTGTTTTCAAACTGTAAGATTGCTTCTTTGTAAATGTTGCTTGTTTAGCTAAGCGTTTTAAACTATTATACCACTTATTATATTAGCTTTGAAATCAAATTTTTTTTATTTTTTTTTATTTTCAGTCTTAAACAATCAATACTCAAGTAAAAATCTGAAGTGCATTCTTTAGTTTCATGATTACCTGCAAGTTCCATACACACTTTGCCCAAAATTTTCAAAGTTTTTTTTTTCAATGTGACCATATCTGAGAGTAGATGCAAGTACAGTATGATATGCAGGGGATTTAAGATCTTGAAGGTGCATTCATACATAGCAAAGGACTTAGGCTCTGTAAGGGGTTGGTTTCATCTGTTTACCCCCAGCAGTGGACTGTAGGAATGACTTTCATGGTTATCTGGTAAAGTATATGTTCGATTTTTCGAAGGATTGAAATAAAATGGGAAATAGATTGACATATATATATATATATATATATATATATATATATATATATATATATATATATATATATTATACATATATATATAATATAAATGTATGTGTATATATATATATATATATATATATATATATATATATATATATATATATATATATATATATATATAATCTAATTTAATTTATTGTACAAAAAATTAGAGCACCAGACAGATATCTTAAAATGTGCAAAATAAAAAAAAATCAAAGAAACGCAAAATCTCTGCTAAAATAAAAATGTTTAGTCAATTATAATTAAACTCGAGGGCTTTTACAGAGCTGCATTATTAGATAAGGTTAACCACGAAGTCTTGTGACCTGAGACTTGACTAGTCGTTGAAGAAAAATATATAAAAAAATGTGTACAAAAACTCAGAAAAAGGTCATCTACCAAAGCACTTACCCCAATTTTGGGTCATAGTTGACATGAAAAAAAAAAGTAATGAAGGGGACATTTTTTCTATTCGCTCCTCCCAGCCTGGTGAGGGATTCAGCAGAGTTAGTTTGGTACTATTAGGGTGCCGTAGTCCACCCTCCTCCGTAATCCACCACAGATGAAGCTCCATATGCTAAATCCCCTACTACCATCACCTCAGCGGTCTCTAAGGCAACCAGAGGAAGCAGCAGGACCTTTTGGAACTGCGTCACAATCGCTCTCCACTCATTTCTATTTTTAGCATGTTTTTTTTTTTTGGTCTTTCTCTCATCTATCCTATCACCTAGAACTTTATTCACTCCACCAATCCATCCTCAATTCAATTTCTGTCTCTCTGTCCCTTTCTTTCCCCACAACGCCGATCCATTAATCACAGTTGGTACAATCAGTTTCGTATACAGAACTCTTTACATTCACTACTAACCCTCTATCCTTTATCACTCCCTTCACTCCCCCAACACCATTATTGTACCTCACATGTTTCATACAGGCTCGTACACTGTAAAAGTTTTGCTTTTTATCTTATCACTTAATCTTCCATGAACAGTTAATAAACCAACCTGTATAAACCTGATAGGTAAAATTCAATTTTGTTTGAATTTTTGTGACTTTCTTGCTCGCAAGTCATGGTATTTAAGCTCTGTGTTAAAGTTTAGTTGCATTCACCTCTCCTCTCAGTTATCACTTGACTGGTTCCTCGCATTTTGGTGACCACTGTAGTGTCCTGCTCCTTCCCGCCTTTCTCCTCATTGCTATGTCTTACTGTTTGATTATGCCGCCCTCCGAGAGTGACACAACTATAAATGTCACACTCCTAAAGCTACCACCCTTCACCAGTACAGAGGCGTTCGCCTGGTTTCAGCGTGCCTAGGTCCAGATTCACATCAAGGCCATGACTCGCTCAAGCACCAAAGCAGACTATGCTCTTGCAACGATCCCCAAGGAAACTTTCCCTTGCAACCAAGGTGACGCCCCAATAGCGTACGATGCCCTCAAAACATACTTCCTGAAGAGGCACTCCCCATCGCCAGCTGCCTGAATAACCAAACTTTTTCAGCTCTCAACAACCGTTGGGGGACCAAAAGGCTTCTCTCACCCTCAGGGAAAAGACCAATATCACTCGCTGCAACCTACCGCAGACGGCTCTCCTCATGAATTGAATCTACTTCATGCCATTTGGGTAAACCAAACTTATACCAGCTACCCTCCTCATTGTCGATATTTTTCTCAAGAAGGACCTAATGACCAAAGTAGATGCCCTTAAGGACGACATCCACATAACCACTTTCAAAACCTCTATTAATGCCCCCACTCCTGACCAATAGGATAACTATTCAACATCGGCGAAGCGGATGAACACAAACGGTAACCCAAGATGTGCCGGAGCAGTGACAAAGCCGCCCACCACCCACATAAACCACCCATCGCTTACACCCCAACCAACGACCTCTCCAGCCACTTATTGACGCTAGCACTCCAGATTTTGGGCTGCTGCGAAAAAGTGTGAGAATGGTTGGCAGTAGCCAAACGTGCGAGCAGGCTGTCACTTGCGACGGTGGCCTCCTGTTGTTAAGCTTTCCTTTTTATGTGATGCAGGTACGGGTGTGCAATTTTTGCTAGACACGGGTGCTTGCCGTTCTCTTCTGCCAAGACCACTCTCCAGTACACTACTTTCTCAGATAGAACCAAACACTTCAAGCCAAGGGGCTTGGATCTCTTCGACCATGTCTATATGAGTCTTGTTTTGAGGAGGCACTGTAGGGCACTTGCCAGTTTCTTCTTTGGCATATTCCTCGTCCATCAGTAAGGCATTTTTTGCCTGTCAATTGACACCTAGTCTACACGGCCATGAACCAAGATGTGATAGGCTTTGGCTGAATGGCTGATTATTCTATACAGCCCTTGATATGGTCGTGTTAGGGGGAGGGACGGTATCATTTGTCACATAGACGTGGTTGCAGGGATCCAGGCCATTTGGCTTGAAGTGTTTGGTTCTTTCCGAGAAAGTTATCAGGCAAGGCGTGAACTTTTCTGTGATTTCTCCAAGTCTTGGGATGGGGGTTCTGCGGCGTCTGAGGGGAAGAATTCTCCGTACGGTTAATGCCTCACTGTAGACCTTCTCTGCAGGGGTACTTCACCATTAGGATTTAGGGCAGTTCGGAGGCCTCTGAAGATCCATAGCAGTTGTGACCTTTAATTTTCATTCTTGCAGTTCGCCATTAGAGGGGCTTCCAGCGAGCAATGGATTCTTTCCACCTTGCCATTGGCCCCTGAGTTGTATGCAGTCATGCTGTGGAGCAACGTTCCCATTAGGTGGGCCAGGGTGGCGCACACTTCGGACCGGAAAGCAGGGCCACGGTCGGTGGTGATATCATTGGGAAGTCTGATGAGGCTAATTCCACTTGATTGCAGGGCTTCTGCACATGCACTGTTCCCGGCTTCTGTCGTTGGTGTTATCTTGGGCCATCTTGTGGACTGGTCGATGATTGTCAGGATGTATCTGACATCTTGTGACTCTTGAAGAGTACCCACAATGGCGACATGGATGTGTCCAAATTACTGCCCGAGTTGTGGAAAATTCCACCTAGCCTGATTGCATATACCTGCTGATCTTGCTTATTTGGCAGCCATCACACGTCCCGTCCCACTCTCGTACGTCCTTCCTAACCCTGTACGACACAAACTTTCCATCATCAACCGCGCCTTCTTATGTCTCAATGGATGCGACAGTCGGTTTATCACCTCAAACACCCGTTTCCTTCAGGAGGTGGAGCCAGAGGAGCATTGTGCAGGTCCCAATACTGTGCTGTAGGCCATTTTTTCAAGATTGGTGGCCTGATCTCGTGCAAGGTCTTAGTAATCCACCCCCAAGTGGAGTTGATCTCAATTCTTGATAAGGCATTGGCCACAGGATTCTTCTAGCCAAGGATGCAGTTGATGGTGTAGTCAAACTCAGCGATGGTTGCTAGATGACGTTGTTGTCTGACTGAGCGTGCGAACCTTGCCTTTGTAAATGTGTAACACAGCAGCTGATGGTCCGTCATGATGGCGAAGTAGGTACATGAAGTACCATACGGCTTGGTAGACGGCTAGCATCTCCTGGTCAGTGCTGCAGAGGGTCTTTGGTGTCTTGAATTTGCAACTCAAGAAAACAAGTGGTTGAGGAAAACCATTTATGACCTGCTCCAACATAGCCCCACAGGCGAGATTGCTGGCGCCAGGGGTAAGCCTTATGGCCTCTCTGGGTCCTGGGAGACCAGCTTTGTGGCCTTAACAAAAGTGGCCTTTGTTCGTTCAAAGGCCTGTTGCTGAAGTTTCTCCCACCTCGGTTTCTTTGGCTTTCCCTTCAGGACATTGTTTACGGGCAACACGATGCGGTTAACGTCTGGTATGAACTGGCGGTGGTAACTCACCATGGCAGTGAATTCCTGCAGGGATCTGACTGTTGTTGGCATAAGGAAGTCCTTCATGGAATCCACCTTTGAGGCCATGGGGTGAACACTAGTAGTGGAGATCTCGTGTCACAGGAAGTCTACCTACTCAGTTCTGAATAGGCATTTGTCGAAACAGACGACCAATCCGTTTCCTTGGAGGCATTTTAAGACCGTCTGGACATGGTTCCTGTGTTCTTCCAGAGATTTGGAGAAGATCAGGATGTCATTCACATAACGGCTGTAGAAAGGTAGGTCCTGTAAGGATGCTGTCCATCAGGCTTTGAAAGGTAGCCCCAATGTTTCTAAGGCCAAAGGTGAAATAGGAGAACGTGTATGTCCTGAACAGCATGATGATGGGAGTCTTAGCAATATCGTCATGGTGAACAGGCACCTGAAAATAAGACTTTAATAAGCCCATTTTCCTGAAGATCTTTGCCCCATGAAGGGCCCCAGTAAGGTCATGCATGTTTGATGGAGCGGTTAATGGTCCTGTATTTTTTCAAGGTTCTGTCTGAAATAATCTCACAAGGCCTCCAGGTACCGCTAGATTTCTATGGAATCGGTTCCTGCAGATCCCCATCCGGTCCATGTCGTCAAATGCACGTTTGGCGTCCTGGAGTTTCTGGGGGTAGCAAACATCTAAACTTGGCATGTGTTGACAGCCCCATGGAGATGTGGTGGTAGATCCTGTTTTTGGTTGGGAATCTAGTCATTTGGAGTAGTTCTGGCATTAAGACTTCTTGGAATTCTTGTAGGAAGGTGGCATATCAGTATGGAGTGAGGGAGCATACAGCAAGTATGCCCGCTCCAGTGGCGAGCAGTCGGGAACGGCACATTCCCAGTTCCAGCAAACTTTTCTATGCCATATCCCTTAGCAAGTTAGCTCCTAGTAGGGACACATTTACGTCTGTGATGATGAAGGTCCAGGTGTAAAAGCGGCCCATGACAGAGATCTTGAGAGCCCTGGTGCTGTAACAGTGGACAGAGCGTCCATTCGTGGTCACCAGAGTGACCATGGTGTCATTAGGGCAGTCATGATCTTCTCTCTATAGCGGGAACATTGACTGCATAGCTGTGATGTCCATGGATGTAATACCCTACTGGTTGGGATTTCGTAGAGTTCATGGCCACATCTGATGATGTAGCTAGTAGGTATCCTAGTTTTTTTTAAAAGGTTCAAGGGATCTACACTTCATGGCCTCCTCCTCGAATGGCTGATGGTAGAAATTCTAGGCTGGGTTTTACTACTACTGCTACTGCAGGGCTGCTTCCTCCGATGGACTGTGTCCATCTTGTCGAAGGCAGGACAGCGTTTCTTGAGGCCCTGGAGGCCTAGTGAAATTTCTAGGACCTGTTTACCAGGACATTGTATGGTTCCATTAGAGGGTTTCTGAAGGTGATGCTGCTGTAGTGAGTCCATTAATGGCATAGTCAAAACTGCAAAGTTACCTTCCATTCCAAGCTGCTGTAGTGAGTCCATTAATGGCATGGCCAAAACTGCAAAGTTACCTTCCATTCCGAAAGGATACCAGTTGTGAGGAAAAGGAACGACAGAACTGAATACTGATTAGTTTATTACTTGAGTGAGTGATCTACATAAAGTGTGTGGACATCGGTGTAGCACCTCTGGTCGAGAAGCCAATTGATGCATGCACTGGGTCAGATTTGACGTACGGTTATGTTTCTAACAAATATATAAATCTAATCTCAAAACATTAAACAGACAGTGTACATGATTAATATATCAGCAAGAAGGCCAGAGAATTCTGCACAAGATAATAGATATAAAGATCCTACAGTAGCTATTTTAATTGACCATGAAAATATTGTGAAACTGTCTTTATAAGTTTATTATAATTTGCAGAACATGTGCATTAATCCAAAGTCCGAGATAATGCTTTCAAACGGGCTAATCTAGACTAACGCTACTTCGAGAGGGTCATATTCTACTATTGTAGTTGCAAACTAGTACCTATAGAAATGAAAAACACACTATATGCAGGAAAAAATAGAAAAAACATCTTTTCAGACCAATTCGTATATGATAATAGTAAAATATGACTCTTAACAAACCCAAGACATTAGTACAGCATACTACCTGACACGTTCTCTACTCTTCTTAGTTTAGTCTTGGCACAGGTCCTATTTCGGAATATGTCTTTCATATCTTCTTTTAGTTATATTAACAATATTGTGTATACATTATTTACACAGCCTAACCTTACCTGGCCATATGTCAATGTGTAACATCTTAAGATTATTCATAGTCTAATGGGAATATAAGCAGTGGGGTGGCTAATAACAATGATAGATATTGCATATACGTATTGAATTTTCTATTAATCCACGTCCTGTGTAAAGGAAGACTGGCCTCTGCTTATGAGATAATAAATGGACAATTAGTAGCCTAGCCTACATTAGTATAAGCTAGAATATAGGTAGCTTAATCATCAAATAGGATTTAATACATTTAGGCTATAGGGAAAATTATAAGATGAATAATAGTAGACCAATTATTGTTCTATTGTTATAGCACCATGTAATGCTGAAAAATAATTTTGTTTTCAGATTTTGCTGTGCAAGGTTATGTCATTGACACCTATAGAAACCAGCGCAGTGTTGATGGAAATACCAGGTTAGTAATATGCTGTATTTTCTAATATCCAATCCTTGTTCAGTAGTATAGCTGTTAAATACCAAGTCCATCATAAGAAAATCTTTCCAAGTAGGATTTAGCATAATTTGAGTTACCAAATTTTGAGTACTATTAGAATTTTTGGGCTCAAGCCATGTCATCCTGATGGAAGGTTCCTATTGGTAGCTTTCTAAGGGATATTTGGCTACAGTGATATTTCCAGAGAATTGACCTTTATGTCTCCAGAATTCTAACTCCTGGCGCGAATATCCTTAAAATTTCTCTTAAGGATATCGCATAATATCAGGGGACGGCGTTGGAGCATGTGATGCCCTTCTTACAATCTCCAATGCTGTACAGAAATCCCTTGATTGTGGTCAGGAAGTTCGTATGATTGGCCTTGATTTTAGTGCTGCTTTTGACCGTGCTAATCATGAGGCCCTTGTTTTCAAACTCAAACACTTGGGAGTGGGTGGGTCATTTCTTAGCATTATTTTTGGGCTCAGGCCATGTCGTCCTGATGGAAGGGTCCTTCAGTAGCTTCCTAGGGTATATTTGACTACAGTGGATATTCCCAGAGAATTAAACTAAAGGTCTCCAGAATTCTAATTTCTGGCGCGAATATCCTTAAAGTTGCCTTTAAGGATATCGCATAATAACAGGGGACATATTCTTGACACGCCACATAGCTATCTGCACCCCACATAGCGTTTACGCTTCGAGGGGGAAGAAGTGGCAAGATAAGGGAGGAGCCGTTACAAAGTTTTCCTCCTCCGTTACTGTTATGGGCATTCGGATGACGTCATACCCGTCGCCATCTTGGATGACGTAGTATCCGCCCGCCATCTTCATTCCTTTCGCTGTAGCGTCACAACCAGGTGTTTTTTCCCAGTTCTTTCGCTATATCGGATATCATGTCGCAATCTTCAGCTTCTTCTACCTCTGGAAAGTAGAGTATTCACCTCTTATATCGTATAAATGCAGCTCTAGCCGTAAAGTAATGTTTTTCTCGAAATAAGTAGGGATTTGCTTCTGTGGCAGAGCTCTTGCCTAGATTGGAGGCGCCTCGGCACTGTCGTTCACAACGCATGCTTTATTTAGTTAGCCAGAACGACCTTCCCGGTTTTATAGCTTCTATCTTATTAGCTATTTAGTCTACATTGCTAGGCATTGGTTATATTATGCCGTTAGTACTCCTTAGTTTCGGCGTATGGATAGCCGAATTATTGTTCCTAGGCCCCCTAGCCTAGATGCCTTAGGTTACTTTCATGCATGATATAATAAGTGTTCCTGGTGTTGTTTAACTTAAATGAAGATATTAGGCAAATTATACGTATAAGATACAGTATTTGGATTGGATATGATTTCCTCTTCCATGATCGTATACCAAGAGTTTCGATGAATCAGGTAGTCGATCTCTAGGCTAGTAGCCTAATGGCTTTAGTATACTTTCACACATATCCCCGGTTACCTTTATGTATAAGGTAATCTCTTCCTCCCTCTGCGGGTAACCCACGGTTACAATCCTAGCCGTTCCTGCCTTGAATTGTCATTCGGGTAAGGTTAGGCTAGGGTGTTTCTGTCCCTTTCCAAACCATGGCTGATGAGTTTGAGTTTGGGCCAGAACCTCAGAGTACCTGTTGTGTGCCTCCAGCTACCCCATAGAATGAATGTATTCTCCTTTTGGACATGGTTGGTAGGCATAGGGGGCCTTGCCCCCCTAGACTGCACTTGAAGGGGTCTGAGATCCCCTTCGCCCTGTAATCTAGCGACTAGTCCTGTGTTTGGAGATTTTGGGGCTAAAGGATATGAATATCCTTTGGCCTAGATTAGGCAAGCATGGGGATTCTGTTTCTTTATAGTTTAGGACGGCTTGATGATGCCAGTCCCTTTACTACACTAGCCCTCCCTAGGCTAGAGAATGTACTCTCCCTACACCTGGGATGACGTTATTACCGAAACAGAGTTCCCTTGCTGTCTAACGAGGATGGCTCACACCAGCTCCTCACCCTCCCCTCACAGGACCCTTTTCCCCTACCCCTCTCTGTCCTTTGTGCCATCACACCCCTGTCCGCTGTCCTACAATTCCACCTAGTGCCGCTGGGTTGTAGGGCCAGCCCGGTCTTTCGCCTATTGGGTCTAACCGTTCAGCTTCCCTCTTGCATATGTCGCTATGGGATTGCTGTTTCGGCAAGCCTAACTGCCGGCAGAGACCCCCCTCGTTACTTCAGAGTGTTCTTCGGTCCTCCCTTGGACTGCCATCCGCTGCCCCTGTCCGTCTGTTACCGGCATGGCTGCGGATGGATGGAAGCCTGATCACTAACATGCTCTCCCCTTCATCTCCCTTTACTCGTTGCTTTCTCTCTCTCTATGGGCTAGTACTGTCAACTACATCAACTGCTGACCACCAGCCTTGCCGGCAGAAGGCAGGCAGGGTTGGTGGTCTGCCAACCATTAGCTCACTGTCACCATTGACTGCCACCGGCAGTGTATGCTTAAGCCACTACTCAGTCACATTGTATGATGGCTGGGCTTGTGTGCCTTCAGCCGGTAGCCCGCCGACTGCCAGCATACTGCCGGGAGTTCGAAGGGTCGCCGGCAATTCGGCAGACCGCCGGCGATACAGAAGGCTTCTACACTACCCAGCCACATTGAATGACGGCTGGGGCGGCGTGCCTTCTGCCGGCGACATGCCGGCGGGCTGCTAACTATTTAAACACTGAATTACTGTGCCAGTTGAGCTATCCTGAGTACTAGCCTTGCCGGCGGCATGCCGGTAATGTCTATTGTATGGGAATATACAATAGCCAGTACATCTGTAGTATTGCTCTATACTTCAGACAGAAAACTATAGTATATATTTATACAGTAGATATTTTTCCAACTTACTCTGTGCGTCCATGCGCAGTCCCTTGTTGAGACCTACCTGAATTGGGGGACTGACTTCCCCCCTTTTTTCTATGCTGATTGTTCATCAGCCCCTCCAATTCTCATTATTAACTTCTTGGAAGTGTGTGTTGTTTTCACTATTCTCCCCTTACGGGTTAAGATCTTCCATTGGACCTCTTACAAAGCCGTCCTAAGATTAATAATGAGAAAGGTCACAGCAATTGGCTGGGCAGGATTCACAATTATGTGTCTTTCCTAATTCATTTCCAGCTTACCTATCCTAAGCTTACACTAAGAAAGGATTGAATATTATAATAAATAATATGATTTTAAGTCCACTGTGATAGACTTCAATATACTTATATTCTTTTCCTATCTTTACAGGAGGAGTATGTCCCGTGTGAGAGTGCGTTTTGCAGCATACGTCGCAGGGACTTCTATGGACATCTGGGGTGCCAGACACACTCCTATTGCTCCATTACAAAGGGGTCTCTCAAGTATTGGGACCCAAAGGCGTTCACCACGTGCAAAGACCTGTTACGTGAGGGATTTAAGTCTTCCCAGTCTGCGGAGTCAAGGGATACCGCTCGGGAGAAACTACGCAAGTAGGTGTGTGGTTTCCAGAAGAACGCCACGGGGCCTTATCTTCCCAACGAGCGCATGAGAGCCATGCTTTTCCCTAGGGCATCTGCGGATGCCGTAATCCCTCAGCCTCGCCCTGAGATCCCATGCATCCAGCTGACGATTGATTCGGATGTCTCGGATGCAATGAAAGACATCCACATTGAGGATGACAGGATGTCGGAGGGGTCAGAGGACACCGAGAAGGACCTTTTGGCCGATGGCCAAGAAGAGGAGTCTACTGTGGCTCCAGAATCGGAAGAGGAGGATGTGGCATCCCTCTCAGTGCCGTCGACTCCTGCCCCGGAACCGGTACCTTCTACTTCGTCCACTCCCCTATCTACGAAGTCGGACGATACCATGGCTGCCATTCAGGCCATGATGGCGAGCTTCGACGAGAAGATCAAGCAGAGGGATGCGGAGTTCAAGAAGGAGCTTCTCCGCCTGTCGCTTCAACGAGGGTCTCAGTAGAGACTCAACGTGAAGGAACTTCCCTCCTGCCCAGAGATCAACCCATGGAAGCATGTCGAGTACATGCCTATCACCAATGGGAAGATAGTCATCTCGGACAATCTGGGCGCCATCCCCATCGAAGATGTGGAATTTTGGCCAAACTTCGATTCCTACTCAGACTGCTTTGTTCGTCTCAAGACGGAACCTGCTTCCAAGGAAGAAACGGAGCCTAAGGAGGTCATTGTCTTTGACTACTCCAAGGTTCAGGCGCTGTTCGCCGGCTGCCTGAAGGAAAGGGGCTACACCAACTCCAAGGTGCCAGCCCTAAGCAAGAAGCACCCATCCTTTCTTGCTCCCAATACTATGGTTTTTCCCTTCGCGGAAAAATCCTTCAAGGCAGTACTGAAGGCAGTGGAAGCGGGGAAGCCTTACCCTACCCTTGAGGAGTGTAGGCCCCTCTCCCTAGCTCTGCCACATGATGATAAAGACTGGAAGGACATCCAGTTGACTTTCTCAGTTGAGAAGTTGGAGGCTGACATCGCTGGACGCCAGTTCAGCGAGAACCTCCCCAAGCTACCCGATTTTCTACTCCGTAGAGAACAGGATACAAAGGAGAGACTGGCTGCTTCTCTCTCTCTCCAGGTGTCCATGGAGACAATGGCCGGGGAACAGAAGACCCCGGACATGTTTATGGTCCTAGCCAAGACTCACTTGGCAACTCTGACAAAGGACTTTTACAGCTTTGTCAGGGCACGACGGGCGTGCAGGTAGTTCGTGTTCGCGTCTGTGACCGTAAAGCACGAACCTAGGAAGTTGATTTCTTTCAACATATGGGGAAAGGATCTCTTCCCCTCTGACTTGGTCAAGGAGATCGTCGACAAGGCCACCCCGGAGAATAGGAACCTTCTCTAGAAGTGGGGTATGTCGGCAAAGAGGAAGTCTTCTCCGGATGAGGGTCCCCAGCCTAAGAAGACATCCAAGAGACCAAGGCTGCCACCTCGCCCAGCAAAGCGACAACTTCCCGTGACCGCAACGGCACAGCTAGTGGCGCAAGCCCAACCCACCTTCCAACTGGTGCCCCAGCAAGTGGTGACTCAGTCACCAGCCTTTACTCCTGCTTACAAGAGGCAGTCTAATACCATTCGTGCTATGGGCAGAGGTTCATGGAGAGACTCCTAGACGTCCCTCCAGAGGGAGAGGAGGTAGGGGGGCAAGCGGTAGAGGAGGCAAGTCCTCCGGAAACAAGAAGCAATGAGTTGCCTCCGGTAGGAGGAAGACTCCGTCTCCTCCGGGATCGTTGGACCTTCGATCCCTGGGCCCACAGCATTTTCAAGAATGGACTAGGCTGGAGCTGGAAGACATCACCACCAGCATTTCCGCAATTCTTCCAACACTCCACCATTGTTCTGGAAGAATATGTCTGAGATCTTGAACAAAAGGGTGATCAAGAGAGCAAAGTCCATCAAATTTCAGGGAAGGCTGTTCTGTGTTCCCAAGAAAGACGAACTCAAAGTCATCCTGGACTTGTTCCCTCTCAACAAGTTCATCGAGAACACGAAGTTCAAGATGCTAACCCTTCAGCACATAAGGCCCCTATTGCCCAGAAAGGCATACGCAGTCTCCATAGACATGGCGGACGCCTATTGGCACATCCCGATGAATTGCCAAATCTACTCCTACCTAGGATTCAGGCTTCAAAAAAGAAAGTACACTTTCAGAGCCATGCCCTTCGGGCTCAACATAGCCCCAAGGGTCTTCACGAAGCTTGCAGAGACTATCGTTCAACAACTATGCCTACAGGGCATCCAGGTAATGGCCTACCTGGACGATTGGCTGGTGTGGGCAGCATCGGAAATGGAATGCCTGCAAGCATCCAAGAAAGTGTTCCAATTCCTGGAACATCTAGGATTCAAGATCAACACCAAAAAGTCTTGACTATCTCTGGCTCAAAAGTTCCAATGGTTAGGCATACATTGGGACCTACAGTCACATCGTCTCTTCATTCCGTTAAAGAAGAGGAGGGAAATAGCGAGGTGTGTCAAGAGACTCCTCCAATCCAAATGGATTTCAAGACGTCAACAGGAGCGTGTGCTCGGCTCCCTCCAGTTCGCTTCGGTGACAGACCCAGTGCTGAAAGCACAGCTAAAAGATGCATCAGGAGTCTGGAGAAGATACGCATCAAACGCTCGAAAAGATCTGAGAAGACCACTCCCATCTCGGCTTCCATCACTCTTCAAGCCATGGTCGGACGCCAGCAAGTTCAAGAGGTCACTGCCTCTACAACTTCCTCCACCCTTGGTTACCATCCACACGGATGCATTGCTGGAAGGATGGGGGGGGGGGGGGGTCACTCCAATCAACGCAAGACTCAAGGAACTTGGTCCTCCCTGTTCGATGTTTCACATCAACATCTTGGAGGCCATGGCAGTCTTCCTCACATTGAAGAGATTGTCTCCTCGTCCCTCAGCCCATGTGCAACTGACTTTGGACAGCGATGTGGTGGTCAGATGTCTGAATTGTCAAGGCTCACCATCACCTCAACTCAACCAAGTGATATTAGCCATCCTCCGTCTAGCAGAGAAGAAGAGATGGCACTTATCAGCAGTTCACCTTCAAGGGTTCCGCAATGTGACAGCGGACGCTTTATCCAGGATAGCTCCGATAGAGTCAGAATGGTCCCTAGACGCAGAATCATTCTCCTTCATCTTACAACAAGTCCCGGAACTGTAGATTGACCTCTTCGCAATGAGCGACAACAAGAAACTTCCTCGATACGTGGCCCCGTACGAGGACCCTCGTGCGAAAGCAGTGGACGCCATGTCCCTGGACTGGAACAGATGGACCAGGATTTACCTGTTCCCTCCGCCCAACCTTCTGCTCAAGGTCCTCACCAAGATAAGATCCTTTCAAGGAACGGCAGCCCTAGTGGCTCCCAAGTGGCCCCGGAGCAACTGGTTTCCCCTGATACTGGAATTACAACCAAAGCTGATTCCACTGCCGGACCCAGTTCTGTCTCAGCAAGTTCAGAAATTGACTGTCTGCTTCATCACAGAAAACCAGAGCCCTTCATCTCATGATTTTCTCTCCCTTGCTTGTAAAGAAAAGGTTTGGAGTCTCGAAGAAAAGCCTAGACTTCTTGGAGGAATACAAGTCGAAATCTACCAGAAGGCAATACGATTCATCTTGGTAGAAATGGGTAACCTTGGTCAAGGCAAAGAATCCGAAGGAAATCTCGATGGATTTCTTTATCCACCTTCATGAACAAGGTTTAGTAGCCAACACGATCACTACGTGTAAATCTGCCCTGACAAGACCCTTGCTGTATGCCTTCAAAATAGACTTGTCTAACGAAATCTTTAATAAGGAGCCGAAGGCCTGTGCTAGACTTAGACCAGCGGCCCCTCCGAGACCCATTTCTTGGTCTCTTGACAAAGTGCTACATTTGCCTCAGGCTTGGACAATGAGACTTGCCCTCTGAAAGATTTGACCCAGAAAGTTATTTTCTTGTTGGCTTTAGCCTCGGGGGCTAGAGTTAGTGAAATTATGGCATTATCTAGGGAAGAGGGCCACATCCGGTTTGCTGACACGGGTGAGCTCACCCTCTTTCCTGATCCAACGTTTCTCACCAAGAACGAGTTACCCACAAAAAGATGGGATCCCTGGAGAATCTGCCCTCTGAAGGAAGATGTCTCTTTGTGTCCAGTGGAGAGTCTAAAGGTATCTTCGCAGAACTTCAGACTTCGGGGGAGGACAGCTCTTTAAAGGAGAAACATCGGGGTCAAACCTGTCACTTAAACAACTACGGGCGAAGATCACCTACTTTCTTCGTGGAGCGGATCCTGACAGTACACCTGCAGAGAAAGTTTACGGCGAGACGCTGACCGTGCCCAGGGAATTTTTCCCCACAGACAACACCAACCAAGATACGCCAATCTCAAGACTCTGTGAGATCACTGGAATGTTTCGCCATGCCTCAAAGCTTTCTGGGACAGGATCAAGCACTTCAGGCCAAAGGGTCTGGACACCAGCAGCCATATCTTCATCAGGAATGATGCACAAGATCTCCCTTGACGTGATCGCACTGAGGACCATACCGCGTCGTAGAGTGTACACTCATGATCTACGGCCAAGAAGATTAGGTTACCATCGACAGGCTAAATCACACATTTTTGACAGTGGACGACAAAGCCATTGAAGCCAGAAGCAGCCATCCCAGAGTACCACCCCAAAACAAGCCACCATCCACTTGGCACCGCTGGAATTGGCAATGGGCAATAGAATCCCTCAGGGACCCTGGCCGGGGAGACATCTTGTCAAACAACACGGCGGACGAATCATCGACTAATGACACCCCCCAACCACAAGTCTCAAGAACTCTGGGGTGCCTTTGCCCTCCTTGAAGATACCCAGATTGAAGGGCTCAAAATTATCAACAACAATTATTGTAAATAATCCTTGTCTGTTGGGGAATATTGTAAAGATATTATCTTTCTGGATTCAGCCCCGCCAAACCATTGTTATATATGTATCATTTCCAATCTGTACTTGCTTTGGGATATTTGTATATATCTGTGTATGTAGAATTTTCTGGCCTTTCCATCGATGGATATATGATGTTTGTCAAATATTTGTTGCTTTGCAATCCCCTTGTAAAAATGTAAAAGAAACTCTAATCGCTGGTCAGATTTTACCTTTGTGCATGCAGAGGTTGCTGCCCCAACTCAGGCACTCCTTTGTCATTTCAGCTCTCAGTGGGCTCTCATTTGTGCCCTCACACCATGCCTTCTGAAAATCTTGGGAAAGAAATTAATTCGTGACTATGCATGGATATATGAACAAAAAGTAATTATTTTGTTTTATTATGTTTCCAAATTCTTCTGTAACAGTTAGCAGTTTGTAGATAGTTTAAACATATTCTAATGGTTTTCTCACAGGCAATGTTTTGAAACTTATCGTTACAAATAGACGTGGTCCTTGGTAAAGTGAATTAAATGGGAGGGTATATTTTGTTCATCAAGCATTTTTGATGTTTTTATTGGTATGTATTGTATAGGTGGGGTCTACGGTGTTTTAAAAATAATTATTTTCTAAAAAGTTTCTTAACTTTTTGATATTGTAGAGTTCAAAACCATATAGGCAAAGTACAGTTCTAAGCACTTATATATGATACAGGTTCTTAATCCACATGTATGGGTGTTTTTTGGGCTCAGCCATATCGTCCTGATGGAAGGTTCCTTTAGGCAGCTTTGTAAGGGATATTTGGCTACAGTGATACTTCCAAAGAATTGACCACAGGTCTCCAGAACTCTAACTCCTGGCGCGAGTATCCTTAATATAACTTTTAAGGATATCGCATAATATCAGGTGACGTATTTCTTGATATGACTCATAGCAATCTTCACCACGAATAGAGTATTCGCTTTGAGGGGGAAGAGTGGTGAAATTGAAGGGGAGCCGTTATCAAGGTTACCCGGTGGATCCCCTCCCAGTACAACCACGGCATACTATTCCTTTTGAAGTAGCGAATTAATCATGGTGTTTCTCCCACTCGCTCTCAGTGTTGTTACTTTTCATAAGGATTATTACAATGCAATCTTCAGCATCTTCATCCTCTGGAAAGTTGAGTATTTAATCTTTCCTGTGTATAATTTTTGGTTCCCTTCTCTCAGTTAAATTAGCATAATTTAATGTGTTTATTAGAGCAGAGCCAGCACCGGAGGCGGCCATTTTGGACCGCTGTCGTACGCCATAAATGCTTTACTGTATTAGTTAGTAGTACAACGGACCCGGTATTTAGCTATAATGAAATTCCAGCTATTTAGGCAAATTATATTAGTGAAGATAAGATTCACACATGTAATATTTCCTCTTCTGATAAAACTTTTCGATCGTATACGATAGGGCCTCGGTGGTATTAGCGTAGCCGAGATCCCGACTTGAGTTAGGCTAGCCTAACGCGTTTTAGTATACTTTAGTAAAGTTATCCCCGTTTATCCTCTCGTATCGTTTTATTAATTCAATCAGAGATATAAATATCTCCTAGAATTACTGTCATAATTCTCTTTTAGATAAACTAGGATAAACCCTTCCTTCCTCCTGAGTGCCGCCAGCCCAGGTGGCAACCCTATCTTTCATCTTGCCATAGAGTAGTGTACTCTGGCTTGACTGAGATAGTGTTTCTGTCCATCCTCTTTGCCGGTGAGCATCCCGGCTTTGAAATACGACAGTAACTCAGGGTATTCGGTCTTGTTGCCGGCAATGCTACCGATGGGGATTAGTCATTCCCCTGCCGGTTACACCGTTGCCAGCATAGGAAGCCCGGCTTCCCTAGTCCAGAACTGAAAGTGGTATTACAATTGGCGCCACCTTTTACCCTTATGGACTTATATCCGGTATTGTCTCAGGCTAAGGAATCTTTATTACTCTTCCACCCATGAAGGCACCGGCATAGGAAACTACGTTTCCTTGATTTGCAGCCGAAAGCAGGAGGGATACCTGCCGCCTTCTTTCCATACAAAATATAAGACCCTTTCCCTTCCCCCTTCTGTCCTTTAGTGACGGCCTAGCCATCACGATCCCTGTGGCCGGTATTCTACAGTCACCCTGCTTGCCGGGCTGATTACAATGCCAGCCGGGCTCCTACAAAGGCGGTTCGGTTGCCGCTTCGACCTTCTCCCTAACGGAAGTAATGCTCCGGGAAAGGTTGAGCCGGCCCTGACGGCTGCCGGTGGGAGACCCACTACAACGTTGAGTATTCTTCAGTCCTCCCTTGGACTGCCATCCACAAACCTTGTAACCAGCATTGCAGCCGGAATCAGATAGTGTGGCTGAATGGAAGCAATAGTTAATACATTCTCTCCCCTTCCATTTGAATCCTCATTCTGGAAAGAAGGCAGTAGAGGCAGTATTCCCTACAACCCTAATTATTGTACTAAACTATGATAAACGGATTTTTGGGTGAAAGAGCCATGTCGTCCTGATGGAAGTTCCTTCATTAGTAGCTTCCTAAGTTATATGTGACTACAGTGATATATCCCAGAGAATTTACCGAAGGTATCCAGAATTCTAACTCCTGGAGCGAGTATCCCTTAAATTTCTCCAAGGGATATCGCGTAAGGACATATCTTGACACATCTCATAGCTATTTACACCCCAAATAGCCTTTCACTTCGAGAGGGAAAGTGGCAAGAAAATAAGAGTCGTTCAAGAGGTAAAAATACTCGACTCTCCTAATGTACTGTAAATAGTTCGGCCATCCGCCACCGCACGGCGCCACCAAACCATTCTTTCGTTTGTAGCTTTGCTGACCAGTATTCCCTGTGTTATCATCTCGCTATTTTCGAAGCTTTTTCTGCTTTATTATGGATTCCCCAGCTTCATCAGCTTCTGGAAAGTTAAGTAATATCTTTGCATTGTGTAAATGTAAGCTCTTGCCAGTTTTGGTTTTCGATTGATATCGTAATTAACGTAACAAGAGCTGTTGCCGGCCGGATGGCGTCATGACGCGTTCGTTCTTTTGTTCATTTAGTTAGCAAGAACGATATTCCTGGCATCCTTGCTTTAATAACTTTAGCATTTAGTATTTTAGCTAGGGAATTTTATATTATGTCATTGTTGTCGTGAATTTGGCTAAAATTTTGAGCCTCACGAGTGCTAGGCTTCTAGCCTAGGCACTTTCACACCTCATGTATGATATAACCTTCCTGGTATAGTTGTATTGAAGCTCAGGCAATATCTTATACAATTAAGATATTACTATTTCCTTTCCTCTTCCATAATAGTATACCAGTTACGTAGAACGTTTCTCTAAGCTCTCTAGCTCAATAGCTTTAGTATACTTTATATGTCTCCATTACTCTTGTATTGTCTTTAGGGGTAAGATAGATATCATTGCTCCTTTAAGTCAATACTATCTCTATGAGATATAAGAGTAATTCCCTTTCCCTCTGATTAGCCTAGGCTATCCTCAGTTAATTTACTGTAACCTATGGTTGGGTAAATTTTCGGGGGCGTTTCGTTTCCCTCTCCTTTTCTCTGAGCTGGCAACTGAGTAGCTTGTCAGCATTAAGTTTGGAGTTGGGGACGGGACATCAGAGTAAGTCTGTGTTAGGCATCTGGCTACCTGGATTTATACCGGCAACTGTGTAGCTTGTTGGTATTCCAGTAGGGCTAGTTGCTGTTCAGGAGGCTTGCCTCCCTAGATCTTGTTGAGGTTATTGTTTCACAATTTCCTCTTTATGGTCTAGCAGACAGTCCTGTATTGGGGGTTCTTAACGGGAGGATAGGTTTCTTCCCTGTTTTGATCCCTGGTACGAGATTCTGTTCTCATGAGTTCGTTTTCGGACGTTCTCTCATTGCCTAACCCAACCTGGGGAATTGACTTCCCCTAGTTGAGGCTTTTTTGAGGACAGAATCCTTTAGGTTAAGTAATGCCTTAGGGTATTGCTTTACTTATGGACTATTCACCCCTTCCCCGCTGTCTCTTTCATGTTGAATGGCCCAACACCCTTATGGCCGTGGTTCTACATAGGCTCTTCTGGACGTCTGTAGACCTGGCATGAGTTTTTCTGTCAGTGCCTGGTTAGGTTACTGACAGATAACCTCATATCTTTGAGTGTTCCTTAGAGTCCTCCCTTGGACTGCCTTCCATATTCCTGGAGATGGGATATGGTTGAGTGGAAGCCCGAATTGATTTCCCTCTTCCACTGGTACACTTTTTCAGGATGTAGACGACATAGCTGATTCTTTGCCGTCTCCTATCCTTACCTTTCTCTCTTAATGTCTATCATGGGCTATAGTCGGCAGTTAATTATGCCGATGATTTGGATTGGTTAGGCTAACAGTTCGCTGTAATCTCTTATCTCGGACATCGTTGATCGATGGCCGTTGGTGAGTTTGATAGGCCTACCTGCCGTCAACTGAGTAGCTTGTCGGCAGTTGGCCAATGCCTTCCACCCTTAGTGTTAATTTAATAGCCAGCATTGGTCGGCAGGCCCGGCAGATGCCGGCCTACTGGCATATGCTGATATGCCCATCATGCCGACAATGTCGGCAGTTCGACACTATATTCATATTTTATTTCGGTAGCTGCCGGCAGGCTCGGTAGACACCTGCCTGCCGGAATTTACCAACTGGCCCTACATGCCGACGATGTCAGCGGGGCCGGCAGTGTCGGCGGGGCCGGCAGTGTCGGCGGGGCCGGCAGTGTCGGCGGGGCCGGCAGTGTCGGCGGGGCCGGCAGTGTCGGCGGGGCCGGCAGTGTCGGCGGGGCCGGCAGTGTCGGCGGGGCCGGCGGGGCCGGCAGTGTCGGCGGGGCCGGCGGGGCCGGCAGTGTCGGCGGGGCCGGCAGTGTCGGCGGGGCCGGCAGTGTCGGCGGGGCCGGCAGTGTCGGCGGGGCCGGCAGTGTCGGCGGCATGCTGCTGCCGGCAACTGCTGTATCCAGAAAAATATGGTAAAATTTTTCCAACCTACAAGTGGTTCTTGAGCAGCCATTTGCGAGACCATCATAGAGAGATGATTCTCTCTTATTTTAATGGTTATGTCCATTAAATTTATCCACTGTATTGAACATTCTAAGAGGATGTGTCACTATATATCTTGGATATTCCCTCTGTTATTTAATTCCTTGTGAATTTCATGGTTCAATACGGGAAGGGGTCATAGCAAATGGCTGGACAGGAAACACGTGGGTGTCTTTCCTACTATAGCTTACCCTATCCAAGCTAAATATGATAAATGTATTATGTTGAAATTTGAGAATTTCAAAGAAAACTCATTTGCTTTTCTTTACAGGAGGAGCATCCCGAGTGCGGGAACAACTTTTGTAGGGTCCGCAGCAAGGACTTCTACGGACATGGCGTGTGTAGGTCTCACGCCCGCTGTTCTGTCACCAAAGGGGCCCTCAAGTACTGGGACCCAGAGGTATGTATTGTGTGTGACAAGTTGGTTAAGGAGGCTTTTGATGATCAAAAGTCTGCGGAGTCTAGGGAAGCAGCTAGGATTACGCTGCGGAAATGGGTTAGAGGTTTTCAAAAGAATACCTCGGGCCCATACCTTCCTAATGCTAGGATGAAGGACTGTCTCTTCCCCGGAGCTTGTGACGATTCCGTCATTCCCCAGACCAAACCTTCGATCCCCTTCAGCACGACATGGCCTAAGCCCAAAAATGCGGTAGTCCTTCTCTCCATTCGTTTTCTCTCTCTGTTGGCTAGTGCCCCAGGTAGTAGCCTAGCCTGGTAGTATAGCGGTAGAACTACAGTGTAAGATTATACAGTAGCCAGTATTCCTGCAGTATAGCAATACACCAGTTAGAAAACTACAGTATATAACATACAGTAGTATGATTTTCCAAAACACTCTGTGTATCCTTTCACAGTCCATTGTTGAGACCACTAAGCAAATGTTGAGGTGAAGCATTCCTTCAACATTCTGATGTATCCTAGATCATTGGAACACCAATAATTGCCCTGCAGAATTAATATTTCACTTGTAGTGGAGTTAGTGTTAGTATACACTGACTTCAGCTCTAAGTACTAGAGCTTTTCCACCCTGTAATTTCCCTAATAAGGAAATTAAATACATTAATATTGAGGGAGGTCACAGCAATTACTTGGACAGGAAACAGATATGTGTCTTTCCTATTTCCTTTCTAGCTTACTATACTAAGCTATAATTATAATAGTAACAATTACTATTTAATGCATGTGAATATATTTATCAGTGTGATAAATTACCCCATACTCATTTCACTCTTACTTTCCTTACAGAAGGAGGCTAAGGTGAAATGCGTGGTCATGTATTGCAACCACAAAAGCAGGGACTTTTGTGGCCACAAGATGTGCAGGTCTCATGCCCCCTGCTCCATCGTAACTGAAACCGTGGGGTATTGGGATCCGAAGGGTTGCACCGTCTGCTCGGCCTTGATGTCCGATGGTTTCAGTGATCCCAAGACGGCGGAGTCGAGGGATACTGCAGGGGAAATGCTTCGAAGGTGGGTAAGAGGGTTCCAGAAGAACTCTCCGGGACCTTACCTGCCAAACGAAGCGATGAGAAGCCTTCTGTTCCCTAAGGCCACATCGGACGTGGTTGTGCCTCAGGCACAGGTCAAGCCTCCCTTCATACAATTCACGATAGAGGCTGACATTAACAAGGCTCTAGAAGGCATGGACATCCATCAGGAAAGGATGTCAGAGGTGTCCTTAGACACTGAAAAGAATCTTCTTCAAGAGGATTCTGAAGAAGAGGTGGCCCAGCCACCCGAGGAAGAAGAAGGATCCATATTAACCTGTGCCGTCAACCTCTTCGGCCCCAACCCCTCAACCGGACCCGCTGTTATCCAAGGGTGAAGCGCTCATGGCGCAGATCCAATTGATGATGGAAACAATGCACAAGGAACAGCAAGAGATGAAGAGAGAAATCAGGGAAGCACACCGTTCGGCCGCTTTCAGTGGCTCCCACAAGCATGTCAAAGTCACTGACTTATCCCAGTGCTCCGAAACCAACCCCTGGAGGTATGCAGAGTTCATGCCCATGATAAATGGGAAACTACATTTCTGAGAAGATAAGGGCCATACTCCTCGACGATCTCCAATTCTTCGTGAGATTGAAGAATGAACCTGCATCTAAAGAAGAGACGGAACCTAAGGAGGTCATGGTCTTTGATCATGACAAGGCGCAGGCTCTCTTGACGAGTAGCCTCAAGAAAGCAGGCCATAGAAATTCCAAGGTTTCTGCTTTGAGCAAGAGGCACCCTACTTTCCTTACTCCTTCCTCCAGAGCTTTTCCCTTTTCGGTTAAAGCTCTCCACTACGTGTTAAAGGCAGTTGATGTGGGCAAACCATGCCTTACGCTAGAGGAATGTAAACTATTGTCTCTAGCCCTGCCTACTGTCAAGAAGGATTAGAACAAGGTCCATCTAACCTTCTCAGTCTCGAAACTGGATCCAGATATAGCAGGACAGCAGCTGTTGGATCATCTTCTGTGAAGGGAACAAGAGACAAAAGAGAGACTAGCCGCCTCTCTGTCTCTCCAGAACTGTATGGAGATGTGCACAGGCATCTCGAGTACCCCAGATATGTACACGTTCCTAGCCAAGATGCACATGGCTACCCTTGTAAAGGACATGTACGCTTTCGTGAAGGCCAGGAGGGTCTGTAGAGAGCAGTGTTTTCCAATGAAACGGTCAAGCACGAGCCCAGGAAGTTGATTACTACATGTATCAGGGGCAAGGACCTCTTCCCCATCGAAACAGTCCAAGAGGTAGTTGCTAAAGCTGCCACGGAGAATAGGAACCTTCTCCAAAAGTGGGGCATGTCTTCCAAGTGGAAATCATCCTCTGACGCTGGTCCCCAACCCAAGAACAGGAAGACAAAGAAGCCACGCGTGCATCATAGACCTGCACAGCATCCCACGGTTACCATGACCACAGTCCCCCAAATGGTTGCCCAGCCGCATACCACATTCCAAATGGTGCCCCAGCAGTTAGTAGCTCAGTTACCAGCCTTTAACCCAGTCTTTGAGAGGCACACCACTACCTTTTGCCATAAAGGTAGAGGATCTAGAAGAGGCTCCTCAAGAAACCTCTCAAGGGGTAGAGGAGCACGTGGTCAGGGTAACAAATCCTCCGGATCATCTAAACAATGAGATGCTGCAGGTAAGAGGAAGACTCTTCCACTTTAAGGATCGTTGGACCTTCGATCCTTGGACCCATAGCCTAATAAAGAATGGACTAGGGTGGAAATGGAACTAAACTCCACCTTCCTTTCCTCAATTCTTCCAACACTCCACCCCCTTATTGGAAGAATATACCTTAGAACTCTTGAACAGAAAGGTCATAAGGAAAGCAAAGTCCATCAAATTCCAGTGAAGGCTGTTCCCAAGAAAGACTCGGAGAAACTCAGTCATTCTAGACTTGTCTCCACTCAACAAGTTCATCGAGAACAAGAAATTCCGGATGTTAACCTTACAACACATAAGGACCCTGTTACTGAAAGGGGCGTACACAGTCTCAATAGACCTGGCAGATGCATATTGGCACCTACCAGTCAGCCGCCCCCTCTCCTCCTACCTAGGATTCAAGGTACAGAAGACAAAGTATGTCTTCACAACCATGCCCTTTGGACTAAACATAGCCCCAAGGATATTCACAAAACTTGCGGACACAGTCGTACAACAGCTACGCTTAGAAGGCATTCAGGTAGCAGCATACCTGAACGACTGGCTGGTGTGGGCAGCATCCAAGACTGCTTGTCTGCAGGCAGCCACGAAGGTGATCCAGTTCCTGGACCATCTGGGCTTCAAGATCAACTACAAGAAGTCTTGCCTCTCTCCAGCTCAAGAGTCTCAATGGTTAGGAGTCCATTGGAACTTGCAGTCACACCGCCTCTCCATTCCACCGAAGAAGAGGAGAGAGATTGCGGGTTCTGTCAAGAGACTACTGAAATCCAACAAGATTTTAAGACGCCAACTGGAAAGAGTACTGGGCTCTCTCCATTTCGCAGCAGTAACAGACCCAGTGCTGAAAGTACAACTGAAAGATGCATCAGGAGTCTGGAGAAGATACACATCAAACGCTCGAAGAGATCAACAGAGATTGACACCGACCTTACTGCGATCGCTTCTGAGGCCGTGGTCAAAGGTCAAGAGCCTAGCAAGGACAATTCCCTCACAACTACCTTAACCGTCAGTAGTCATCCACACAGATGCCTCGCCGGAAGGGTGTGGAGGCCATTCCCATCAAAGGAAAGTACAAGGGAATTGGTCACACCAGTTCAAGACCTTTTCCATCAACATTTTGGAAGCCATAGCAGTCTTCCTAATGTTGAAGAAACTATCCCCTCACAGATCAGCCCACATCAAGTTGGTCTTGGACAGCGAGGTGATAGTGAAATGTCTGAACCGACAAGGCTCAAGATCGCCCTACAGCAATCACGTGATGTTGGCCATCTTTCGCTTGGCAAGAAAGAAAAGATGGCACTTATCAGGAGTTCACCTACAAGGGTTCCGTAATGTGACCGGGGACGCTCTATCCAGGCAGAAACTGATAGTCAGAATGGTCCCTAGACGCAGACTTATTCTCCCTCATCTTGAAAAAAGTCCCGGAACTGCAGATCGACCTCTTTGCAACGAGCGACAACAAGAAACTACCTCGATATATGGCCCCATACGAGGACCTTCGTGCAGAAGCGACGGATGCTATGTCCCTCGATTGGAACAGATGGAATCATATCTATCTGTTTCCTCCAACAATCTCCTGCTGAAGATCCTCAACAAGCTGAGATCCTTCAAGGGAACAGCAGCAGTAGTGGCCCCCAAATGGCCCAAGAGCAATTGGTTCCCTCTAGTGATAGAACTGAAGCTGAGGCTGTTTCCTCTACCAAATCCAGTTCTATCCCAACTGGTTCAGAAGTCGACTGTCTACGCTTCATCACAGAGAACCCAAAACCTACATCTCAATGATTTTCTCGCCTTAACATCCAAGAAAAGGTTTGGGATCTCAAGAGAGAACATCGACTTTATAGAAGAATACAAGTCAAAGTCAACTAGAAGACAATATGAATCGTCTTGGAAGAAGTGGGTCTCCTTTGTCAAAGCAAACAGACTGGCAGAAATCTCGATAGACTTCTGCCTTTCCTTTTTGATCCACCTTCATGAGCAAGGCCTGGCTTCCACCATGATAACTACGTGTAAGTCAGCTTTGATTAGACCTCATCTCTACACCTTCCAGGTGGACCTGTCGAACGAAATCTTCAATAAGATTCCGAAAGCATGCGCTAGACTTAAACCAGCAACCCCTCCAAAGCCCATATTATGGTCCTTGGACAAAGTCTTGCACTACACTTCGAACTTGAACAACGAAGATTGTACCCTAAAGGATCTAACACAGAAAGTGATATTCTTATTCACTATTGCCTCGGGGGCTAGAATTAGTTAAATAGTGGTCCTATCCAGAAACGAGGGCCATATTCAGTTCACAGAAGAGAGAGAACTAAATTTCTTTCCCGATCCTACCTTTCTCGCCAAAAATGAGCTGCCCACCAAAAGGTGGGGTCCTTGGAGAATCTGTCCTCTGAAGGAAGATGTCTCTCTATGTCCAGTAGAGTGTCTTAAGGTCTGTCTTCGAAGAACTTCAGACTTCAAGGAAGGACAGCTCTTCCTAGGCGAAACCTCAGGATCTCACTTATCCCTAAAACAACTGATGGCAAAACTCACCTACTTTATTCGCAGAGCGGATCCTGACAGTACACCAGCAGGTAATGATCCTAGAAAAGTTGCTTCCTCGCTGAACTTCTTTCAGCATATGGACTTTGATAGACTCCGCTCATATACTGGGTGGAAATCTTCTAGAGTCTTCTATAAACATTACGCGAAGCAAGTGCATGAAATAAAATACTTTGTGGTGGCGGCAGGTAGTGTTATAAAACCTGTTATCTAGTGCTGCGATGGACAGTGAACTGTTTGGGACTTGACAGTACACGGGCAGGGCATGTAGTAGGATACGGTTCGATTGTTTTTTTCGTAATTTGTACCACGCATTTTTACCGTACCGTAATTTCGTACAGTACCTAAAAATTCATACCGTAACGTACTAGTACGATATTTTATCGTACCGTAATTTCGTACTGTTTCCGTACCTACTTTTTTTTTTTACATTGCAGTTCATATAGACATAACATGGCGCTTTTACTACTCCTACTACTACTACTACTACTACTACTACTACTACTACTTCTACTACCACTTCCACTTCAAGAAGATTGCTGTTATGTAATACATTAATGATATAATACAATTTTATTTTGCTAAGGTTACAAAAGGAAAATGTTCAGTTATACAGTATTAGGCATCCATACAGTTCTATGTGTTACAGCGTAATAGCATTACAGTGTCAACAATATCCTCTTTTAGACCTAGTCTTAAATCATTAAGAATATAGTGCAACCCAGATAATGTGCGCTCTATGCTCGCTTGAGTAACAGGCAGAGCAACTGCTACTTCAGCAAGATTTTTTAGTGCACTTTCTTGTTGATAATGCCACCACTGGAAAATACTAATTTTTACTGATACGTGAAGCTTTGGCGAACATTTTTATATGCTCAGCCACTTCACTCTCTTTGCTTGCGGTGTCAGTTGTTCTGCATACATCACTGACTCAACACCAACAAACTTTCGGTGCCGACCCATTGTGAGATTCTATAAGACAAAAAAAATTACATATTAGATTTAAAAACAAAGAAAAATGTGCTCATGGCTTGCACACGAAAAAATCTCTCTCTCTCTCTCTCTCTCTCTCTCTCTCTCTCTCTCTCTCTCTTCTCTCTCTCTCTCTCTCTCTCTCTCTCTCTCTCTTAACGAGAGAATGCCTTGATGAAGTCATTGGGCTTCAGCACAGCATATCATTCCCGTGCTGAAGGCTTGTGACGGGCAAGAGGGCTCTCGAACTGGGGAATTTCTTTTCCTCAGTTTTGACTCTAAATTTCTCTCATTCTTTTTCTATTACCTCTTATTGCTTATTCCTCCTTCATAATTATCAGCTGTCTCCAACCTTGCTGTCAAAACTCTCTTACCCATTTCACTGTCCAGGATTTTTAGAGGGGACATTGTATCCATGATCGGTTTTTATTTCAAAATCAATTGTGGGAGCTGTGGTGGTCTTGCCAACTGCCCGAAAATGTTTGGACACCTAGGAGTGTCAGTATTCCCATACTGGCATGCGGAACTATCTCTTAGGAAATTTGGCCTTCGGATTCCAGGGGTTGGCGATTTTATAGAGATAGGACTCTCGGCATTCTGTCCGGTTTGCCTGCCACTATGATTAGAGTGGGGATGATTGTATTCTTGAAATGCTCTCAGTCCCATCAAGCGGGTTTGGCATACACTTGAGCCACTCTAATCATAGTGGTACCATCCCTTTGTGGTAGGGTAGGGAGTGGACATTTGGTAAGCAGCTTTCACAGGTGTCATTGGTGGAGAAATTAATTCCAGGAAAGGCTAACGGTGTCGTCTTTGAAATTTCAGACAGTCTTAATTTTTTTCTCCCTTAAACTATATTTTTTTCCATTGTTTTTTTTTTCATTGTTATTATGACCCCTTCCCACCCCCTGAAAAAATAATTAATGAGTAAACTTAATATTCCCGTACCCCTGGATCAAATGGCGAACCCCAGACACCGTTGACGACTTCTGCTTGTTTAAATAGGGAAAGCTCTGTTGACAACCTCGGAAATAAAAAGGATTCCTCCAACAATACTTCTTTGACCAGTGTTGTTCAAGACAATTTATCGGCACTGGTGGAAAATGATGCTTGTAATAACCGTAATACTTTACTCTCTGGTTCTGGCTCATTACCAGATCCAACAAAAAATCTGAAAATTCTCCACTTAAAAAACATACCAATTGGTTGTAGCTATGACATAATTCATGAAGCCTTCTGTAGATTTGGAGCAATCAAAGAAATTTTAATGGAGCTTAATGGTAGTAAAGGCTTTTGGGAAGCTTGGGTATCATTTTCAAGTTTTGAGATTGCTTTAGAAGCAAATAAAAATTTAGAGAGCATAAAAATTGACAATTGTTTGATTTCTGGGGCTTTATGTGATAAAGCACCAAGACACCTAGAGGTATATAAACCAGAAGAATGGATGGAAAAAGAAATAGAGCATAGACTTCCAGAAGTAAGAACCCCCAAGCCCCCAACATGGATAATTGCATCTGGAAAGATAGATAATTATAACTATTATAAGATTAGTAAATTTATACAAAAAAAAGTTGGTTTAATTAAAAGTAAGGATATTAGTAGATACGGTAAGCAATCTGTTTTGATTAATGCAAAATCAGATACTCAAGCTCACATGCTTTGTGGCATGAAGATTGCAGAAATTGATCCTATTAAGGATATTAAACCACATATGAGCTTCAGCTATGGTAAAGGAGTAGTTTTTGATAAAGATCTATATGAATTCTCAGAACCAGAAATTCTGGACATGTGCCCTGCTAATGTTTGGAAAGTAAGTAAGATCCCTCAAACAAGCATGGTAGTTTTAACATTTGAAACCCCTGTTATACCAGATCATATAATTATTGAGAATGAAAGAGTACGTGTTCGAGAATATAAACCTAGGCCTTTACAATGCTTTAATTGTTTCAAGTACGGTCACCCTTCCCGGTACTGCAATAATACGAAGATCTGTATTAACTGTTCTTTGTTAGAACATGGCCAATGCAACAGAGATACAACCTGTGCATACTGTAAAGATAATCATAAACCAAATGATAAAAGATGTAGAGAATACAAGAATGAAGAAGCTGCAATCTTGAAAGCAAATGCTGAACATATAAGTGTAGGTTATGCAAAGCATTTACTCAATCGGCAACTTAATTTTGCTCGCGCGGTTAAGATGCCAACAAAAGATTATAATCCACTACCCCTTACTACCACAGGGGGACCAGTGGCAGCACCTGGCCCGTCAGGTGCATCTCCCTTAGTGGTAGTAGCCCAGCCATCTGGGTCAAGTGCTCAGGCTATAAAAGCCAGAGCACAAACCTCCAAAGAGGTCAATATGGTGTCCAACACACCAAAAGTATTGTCACCGATAGGAGCATCTCACCTAGAGGTAGTAGCCCAGCCTTCTGGGTTAAGTGCTCGAACTGTTGAAGTTCTAGCACAATCCTCCAAGGAAGCCAATGTGGTTTCCACCACCTTAAATGTATTGTCTCAGGCAGAATCTCTACCTGATTTGATGGAGATTGGAAAACAAGATCTTCCAAAGAGGAAAAGGTCCCCATCATCCTCACCTTCATCTAAGTCAGGTAAGTGCCCTACTGCTCATGATCCTAATGTTGACTCTTATAAAGATCCTAGAAAGAAAGAAAAGAAGAGTGGTGGCCTAGTAAAGCCTTCCATCTCCAGGCCTTACATGGCTTCATCTGAAAAGTCCCAAAAGACAAATGAGACAAAGAAAAATAATAACAAAAGATAATGTCTATCATCCAGTGGAATTGCAGAGGTCTAAGTACTAGCATTGAGCAAATAAAAACTTTAACCAGGGACTCAGACACGAAGGTAATTTGCCTACAGGAAACCAAGATCAGTGACAAACCATTTAATCCTGGACTCAATTATCATTTTTGTAGATCCCCTCCTTTGCAAGCTGCAAGAGCTCAAGGTGGTACAGGTTTTATTATTCACAAATCTGTAAAATTTGAAACAATCCCACCCAATACACCACTACAGGCATGTGCAGTTAGAACTCATATCGGGAAAAAAATTACTTTATGCTCGCTATATATTGAACCATCCTTAGAACTTTTCCTCTTAGATCATGCTGGTAATCCAAGAAGGCTTAGACTTTCTGACCTCCAAGACTTGATCAATCAGCTTCTTGCCCCTTTTATTTTAATGGGTGATTTTAATGCAAAGCATACTTTATGGGGTGGAAATGTGTGCGATAGATGGGGTAATCTTGTTGAAGAATTAATCAACAACAATGATGTAATACTAATGAATGATGGTTCTCCAACTAGGTATGATGTATTCCACAACTCTACATCAGCCATTGATTTGTCAATCTGTTCCTCATCCATTCGATTGGACTACCTTTGGTCAGTAAATGAACACCTACATGGCAGTGACCATTGGCCAATAATGTTAAATTATGTCCATAATCTTCCTTCTCAGTGTCCACCAAAATGGAAGATAGATGAGGCAGACTGGGCAGCTTATGAAAACTGTTCACACACTGATAAAGAATATGATGAATTTACATCTCCAGTGCATGCCTATCAACATCTTAAAAATATTATTGATGATAATGCTAGCAAGTTTATACCTAAAACATGCGGTTTACCTCATCGCTCTGTAGTTCCTTGGTGGAGTAAAGAATGTGCCAACGCAAGAAAAGTGACCCGAACTTGCTTCAGAAGATACTTGAGGACAAACTATTTAGCAGATAGAATAGCATATCTCAGAGCCTGTGCCAAACAAAAAAGAATTTTTAAAAAAGCAAAGAGAGCATCTTGGAAGAAATATATATCTAATATTAATACCAAAACTCCTTCAAAGGAAATATGGGACAAGATTAGAAAACTTCAAGGTAAATTCGTCCCTAAGCCTCTACCAATATTAAGGGAAAATAATAGATATATATCTGACCCCAAAGATGTAGCAGAGGTTCTTGCTAAGCACTTTGCTCATGTATCAAGTGCTGACAACTATTCCCCAGCATTTCAACAAATTAGAGCATCAACATCTGTTGTTCCTCCTGCTTCTTCAAATACTGAAGCTTTTAACCTGCCTTTTAATATGGAGGAGATGCAAAATGCTATCTCCAGCTCTTCTTTAACTGCCCCAGGTGAGGATGGCATCCGGTATGAAATGATATCACATCTTCCAGTGGATACCGGGGAATTTTTATTAGAAACCTTTAATGGTCTATGGGCTTCCCATACATCTCCTGATTCCTGGCATACTTCAATTGTAATTCCAGGCCACAAGTCTGGTAAAGACCCAGAACTGCCATCTAGTTATAGGCCCATATCCTTGACCAGTTGCATATGCAAACTATTTGAGAGAATGATCAACAACAGACTTGTGTGGTATCTAGAATAAAAAAATCTTTTATCTAACAGACAGTTTGGTTTTAGGAAGTACCGAAGTACTAGATTCTAGACCCTTTGCTGATGTTATCAAGGGAAATTTCAAATGCTTTTTCTAACCAAAACCAGGTGGTGGGTGTCTTTTTTTTACCTCGAAAAGGCATATGACACCACCTGGAGGGGTGGTATTTTAAAGCAATTGGCCTCGTGGGGTATAGGAGGACATATGTTCTCTTTTATTGAAGAATTTTTATCAAACCGCTCCATTAAAGTGAGAGTAGGGTCAGAACTATCTTCATCCTACATGCAAGAAGAAGGTGTCCCCCAAGGCAGCGTATTGAGTGTGACCTTGTTTGCTGTTGCAATTAATAGTCTCATTAGTCACATACCTCCTGGCATACAAGGATCACTATTTGTCGATGACTTTGCAATTTATTGTAGTGGATCATCTGCACTACAAGCATGGCAAAATCTTCAAATTGCAATAAATGCTGCTTCCGCATGGGCAAATTCTCGCGGATTCATGTTTTCTCCTCAGAAGACCAAAGCCATTCGCTTTACTCGTACTCGTAAAAGGGAAGAGATCCCCACCCTTTTCTTAAATGATTGTATTTTGTCATATGAGGATAGTGTCAAGTTTCTTGGAGTCATTTTCGACAAGAAAATGACATTTGGTCCCCATATAAATGACCTATCTATCAGGGTTAAGAAGTCACTGAACATTCTGAAAGTGATATCGCATTTTGATTGGGGTGCTGATAGAACAACTTTGCTTAGAATTTATACATCTTTGTGTCTGACCAAGTTAGACTATGCATGCCAAATATATGGGTCAGCTACAAAGACTTTACTTGGAAAACTTGATATTGTTCACAATGCTGGGCTTCGCATCTGCACAGGTGCTTACAGAACATCTCCCATTGACAGTCTCTATGTTGATTCTGGCATACCTCCCCTTTCCATTCGCAGAGAGGAGTTGAGTTTGAGGTTTTTAGCTAGGTCCCTTGCTGTGAGAAACAATCCTAACTGTAAATATGTTAGGGCGCCTTTAGATCGGGCTCCTAACAGATCTAGAGTGCCTAAGCCTTTGGAAGTACAGCTGAAAAATGATGCTAGAGAAGTAGGCTTGTTAACAGCACAGATAGCAGAGGTAGGATATCCCAAGTCTCCTCCTTGGTGTAATCCACCTGTTAAAGTATGTTTTACGGCAGGAGGGAAAAATACCTTACCTAGTAGGGTAATGAAAAGTGAGTTTTTAAATCATGCTGCTCAACATCATGGGAAACATGTTTTTACAGATGGTTCCAAATCGGCTGCAGGAGTTGGAAGTGCAGCTGTGGTGGGGGATATTGTTATTAGAAGGAAACTCCCATACTCTTGTTCAATTTTTACTGCTGAGCTGTACGCAATAATTCTCGCAGTCCAACATATTTTTAAAAATGGCAACCAAAATAGTTTTTATACAATTTTTACGGATTCCAATAGTGTTTTACTCTCATTAAAACAAATTATGCCAGGCCATCATCTAGTACAAGAGGTGCAGGACTGGTTAGTACTTCTGCAATCTAGGAAGAGTATCAGTGTTCACTTCTGTTGGGTCCCTGCCCATGTTGGGGTGGATGGGAATGAACAAGTAGATAAGGCAGCAAAGGAAGCTTCAGGGCTAAGTAATCCATCCCCCTTGAGTATTCCTTACAAAGATCTTAAAAGTGAGATTCATCTTTACTGTAAAAATAAGTGGCAAGCTCGATGGTCTGAACTGACCACCAATACAAAATTGAAACAAATCCACCCATTGGTGGATAAATGGTCATCTTGTAATTCTACAAGTAGAAGGGATACCATTATTTTAACTAGGCTGCGTATTGGCCATACACATGCAACGCACAATTATTTAATGAAGAGTGGGGAAGGGAGACAGGCCCCTCTTTGTAATACCTGTCAAGTGACAATGGATGTTAAACATATTTTAGTCGATTGTCTTGTTTTTAATCTCCAGAGGAGGACACATTTACTCCAGGACAAACCGTTAAGAGATATACTGGGGGAAAACTGTAATACCCTGAACTTGAGAAAATTTATACAAAGTATTGGGTTATATTACGAGCTATAATTGATTTTATTAATTTATTTATTTATTTTACCCTTTTAATCCCTATTTATTTCACATCTAGATTTTATTGTATGAAAGTGTTACGATTTGTATTAAAGGTTAAAATTATACTAAATGGTGTGAGTGTACAGATATGATTGAATGATTTTCGTTATATAGCGCTGAATGGCCTTTGATGCCCCAGTGCTTGGCTTAATGCCTAAATCCCATATTCAATTCAATTCAATTCTCTCTCTCTCTCTCTCTCTCTCTCTCTCTCTCTCTCTCTCTCTCTCTCTCTCTCTCTCTCTCTCTCTCTCTCTCTCTTAAAACTATTATAATTTTGCTTGAATTCTTTAAATAAGGAAGAGAACATTATTCGAGTCTTACCTTTTGTATGATCAAGCTACTCTACTGAGTACTGCCTCCGTAGCACAAAATCAGAGTGCAGTGGCAGTCTTGCGGGCAGCAGTCAGCAGGCCTCAGTGTCCTCACAGCGTTAGTGTCCTGACCTGAGCTGATGCAGTGTGCAGACCAAGTACTGACTGATGAATGATGATGAAGGGAGGGGTTAAAAATACGTTGTCACGTGTGTCAAGGCTGGGTCAAGGGTAGCCAGTGGTAACTGTTAAGAGCTAGCTAGGCCAGAGCAGAGGTCAAAACGGTCGCGGTAAAAGGTATTACCAGTTGGCAACTCATTAAAAAGGAAAAATGGACCTTCTCACCTGAGCGATAAGTCAATAAGTAGGTGGGGTCCCTGCCCAGCCTTGCTGTGATGGCTGATGGGGCAAACCCCACTGGGATATGCTTTAATTAACACCCCAGTGAGAAGACCTCTGCTAATCCTTTATGGTCACACACCTGGTTGACTTGGGAGGTGAGTCACCGCCCAAGTCAACCAGGTGTGTGGCCCTGGGCGGTTGGGTGGCGGGGCTTAGCTGCTTGCGACACCTATCTGAATTTGGTACGGAAATGGTACGATTAAGTATGAAAAAAAAAAATCGTAATTTCGTACCGTACCGAACTCGAAGGAAAATATCGTACCGTAATATCGAACCGTACCTACATCCCCCAAAAAACTGTACCGTAATATCGTACCGAACCATACCGTACTATATGCCCTGTACACGGGGTGAACAGGTATTAGCCTCACTTAGTGTAATACCCGTTAGTGGAGATCACTATAGTGAATCTTGGATTGTTCTATATAGGTGTAGAATCTAACCAATAACGCCAGTGCCTTGTGAACATTCGTACATAATGTTGAAACATATCCAACATCTAAGTGAAATCAATCAAATAATTTCACAATACTGAGTGGCACCTGTGACTAACCCATATATGTATTTCTTCCCTTACAGGTTACAATCTCCAAAACTCTAACTATATGATCGACATGGAAAAGGAAAATTATGCACATTATCAATATCTTTACAAGTATAATTGCCTAAGTAGCTAAATAATTGAAATAATTAATTAATGCTATTTAAAACTGGAAAGTCGTTCTGCTAACTAAATAACACATGCCTAACAAACGACGGCGCCCATGGCGCCTCCGGTAACAGGCCTAGCTCTTAGGCACAATAAATTACTCTTAATTTCATTGTGAAACAGGAGCTAAAATATACTCATTGTAAAGACCCGTTACTCAACTTTCCAGAGGCGGAAGAAGATGGAGAAAGCATACAGTAATTATAATCCTTGCAAAATGATCGAAAAAGTTAGATCAGCAGGGAATACCACCGATCGAAATCGCTACAAAATAAGGAATGTCCGCCATCGTGGAGATGGCGCTGTTGTCATACTCAATAGTAGTACGAGAACGGGGGTAACCTTGATACGGCTCCCCTTCTATTCTGCCACACTTCCTCGAAGCGTAAACACTATTAGGGGGGCAGATTGCTATGTGGCGTGTCAAGAATACGTCCTCTGATATTATGCGATATCCCTGAGAGAAAATTTAAGGATATTCACACCAGGAGTTAGAATTTTGGATACCTTAAGGTAAAATTCTCTGGGAATATCCCTGTAGTACATATATCCCTTAGGAAGCTACTTTAAGGAACTTCCATCAGGACGACATGGCCATCTCACCCCAAAATAGATGTTTCGCTTCGCTCAAAATCCGTTTTACGATACATTCGTTGCTGTATTTACATTTGTCTATACAAATTAATACATGATATGTATCTGCGTCTTATAAATATTCCAGAGCCTTTTATTTTTTCCTAAAAAAAAAAGAAAAAAAATATACTCGTCAGTATACCTCTGTAAGAACAACCTGGTAATCGCTAAAAAGTTCCACCTTGTTCCTACGAAATACAACTTTGACGCCTTATAGTCGGTATCGACAATTTCCCTGCAGGGGGCAGGAAGCCCTAAGTTAGTTTCAAACTTAGTGAATATGACAAATAACGGTAATGTCATATATATATTAGGTCTGGGAGACCATATAAGGAACTGAGTCAAAGTAAAGGCACTTATACAAACCCACAGATATAGTACTTTCAAGTTATTCTCTGGTAAACTTCCATCAGGACGACATGGCTGAGCCCATAAAACGGATTTTGAGCAAAGCGAAAAATCTATTTTTGGGTGATATGGCTATGTCGTCCTGATAGACCCTTCCTCCTTTCTAAAAAGGAGTTTACATCTATGTAACAAAGTCCCCACCCAAAACTACTCTATCTGTGGCTGTCCATGCTTTATTGCAACAAGGAATAGTACGCCTTGGTGGTACCGGGAGGGGATCCACCGGGTAACCTTGATAACGGCTCCCCTTCAATTTTGCCAATCTTCCCCCTCAAAGTAAAAACTCTATTCGGGGTGAAGATTGCTATGTGTCGTATCAAGAAATACGTCCCCTGATATTATGCGATATCCTTAAAAGTTATATTAAGGATACTCGAGCCAGGAGTTAGAATTCTGGAGACCTGCGGTCAATTCTCTGGGAGTATCACTGTAGCCAAATATCCCTTAGAAAGCTGCCCAAAAGGAACCTTCCATCAGGACGACATGGCAATATCACCCAAAAATAGTTTTTCGCTCTGCTCAAAATCCATTTTTCATCCGTAACTTAATCTAATTTGAAGTTATCCTCAGACTGTTTTCTAGATATGTCAATAAATGGTACTTTAGTTGTTTTTCATCAGCTATATAGTTGATAGATATACAGTTTCTATCGTGAGGTCTTTCCAAATTTTCCAATATACTGTTTTTTATAGTTTTTTATTCCATAATTAAATGGTACTGATTATCAACAAAAACGCGAGTTAACCACAAGCGGCTATTTAGAGTTTACCTTCCATACAAATAGAACAAAAGATATAGTACTTTAAGTATGGGTAGTATGAAGAGGGTGATATGTAAAGTTGTTCACTTCCCCATCCATTCAAAACTTAAGCTTTTGATTAAAGGCTTTTGCATCAATAACAGTGTTAAATCCCTGGTTTCATATCTCTACCATAACAGCTATGATGAGGAGATAGCCGTTAGTTGAGTTTTCATTAGCACTGTTTAAGGTGTAGCCCAATTTAAGAATGTTTATCCTCATTCCAATACCTGTTGTAGATTAGACATGCTGTAAAGGACTAATATGAAATTAATGTCAAAGTATCAGCGTCAGTGACCTTGGTAGTTGTTATGCAATATAAATTTCAATCAGGATAAGTTATATTGTCTTCTGAAAGCTGCTTTTAATTGTCAGGGCTTAAGTTCATTCAGATCTCTTTCGAATCTATCCATGTTAAAAGTGCAAAAATATGTAATTCTTCAACAAGTAGTTAGTCATTTGAGAAGAATCAAGGCATTTCTAGATAACCAGTCATCATACAGGAAATTATATTCTAAGGAGGTAGCTTTATGTACAAGAGAGTTAAGGGCTGAGGGATCTTTTCCCCCATGCCATGGCTGTCACCTCCCTTATCAGAAAGGGAAGAGGATGAGTTATGCCGTGATCAATAGGCATACCAGGGATTCTTCCCCCATGTTGTCAACCTTTCCTGGCCTTCAGTTCCTGATAACGTTTCATGTTCTGTCCTTGGGGCAGAGCATTCATAGTTGTTTTGGGGCTAAACGAATTGCTGGAATAATCTGCCACACCTTCTACCCAGCTGGGTATGAGGGTACTCGGGATTAGTCTGCAACTATTACCCGGACCTTGGACCTGTGCTGAAAGAGGTTGACAATCTAGAGTCAGTGGGTTCCTTTGTGAGCATCTTTGTACTCATTTGTGAGTCATTGATTGACACTTAGGTGCCCCTCAGGGGTCGAGACCATCCCTAAAGCTGGCCTGGACAGATTTGGCTAGTTTGGCCCTGTGTATAGTTGTTGATGAGATCTGTGGATCTGAGAACTTCTTTCAACCGGTCAAATAAGATGTGCCCACCCCTACACCCGAACACAACATCTTTCAGCTGGTCAAATAAGATACGCCCCCCACCCAGTCTCGAGGAAGTGAAGATTCTATGCCCCAGACCTTTCTGTGTCCTTGCCTCTTTAGGTTGCTATGTTGGTGTGTGCACTGACTTGGACATTCAAGTCCTCCTCAGCTTCTTAGTCAGGTGCCGAAAGTAGGGGAATGCTTACCATTCCACTGGGCAACCTGACAGACACAGGGTTGAAGAATGGATTGCGAGTGTCTTAGGAGACAGTTACTGATTACGCTTTCAGGACCATCTGTTCCCCTATCTCACTTACTGATAATTCTTATCCAATCCACCAACATCACCAAAAGCTCCAGCCTTGTGAACGGACGGAAGGGATGGAGAAAAATGCTCTTGTAGTCATTTGAGATTAATCTTCGGGCTTCTACATACGACTCTGCCTGGTGGAGAAGTCTACTGGGGGCTGCATACAGGTCACCGACCTCTCTCCACTGTCAGAGAGGGAGAGTTCATGCATTCAGTGGCCCTGAAGGACACTTGCTTTCAAGTGTTGTGCATCAGTCCTTTCAAAAGTACCGCCACTTCTCCCTCTTATGGTGATACAGTGTGCCAATTATATTATGAGTTCGTCTTGGTAGCTTCTTTGAATCTCTCTCATGAGATAAACCTATGTATGTTGATCTATCTTGACGATTGGCTGATCCTAGCTCCCTCCTTGTGGCAGTTGCTACAGGATCAACATTGGCTTCTGGCATTTTTTCATGATCTGAGTATTGTGATAAACGGGGAGAAGTCAAATATCATACCCTAGCTGAGGTTGAAGCCCTTTGGAATGTTTATATATATGTCAGCAGTGAGTTGCTAAGGTAGACAAACACATGAGGAAGTTCAAGGAGGTAGCATAGCGGTTTCTGTTCAAGACATAAATCCCAGCTCTGCAATGGCAGTCTTCTTGGAAAAAATTCCTATTTTGGGGAAACTCGTTCATAACGGGTACCTCCATCAGAGAGATCTTCAGTGGTGTTTGAAGGATCAGTGGTCAACCTCTAAAAATCTCCTTTTCCTTCCTGTTCTAATGTTATACAGGAGGTTTGGGATGATCTTACCTGGTAGCTGAATGAGGAAAACCTCATCATGGTAGTCCCACTCAACTTTGACTATGGACATGTAACTATTCTCAGATGCGTCAATGGAGGGATGGTGAGTACACCTTACAACCTGGTTGTTTCAGGGGTGTGGTCATGTGAATTGCCTGAGCACATCAACATCCACGAAATGCAAACAGCCCTTCTTGAAGTGTAAGCATTCTAAGAATGTTTGAGGAGGTACTCAGTAGTGTTGTTAGACAACACCACTGTATTAGCTTGTTACCAAAGCCACATAATTAAACAGTAATTGCACATTGTTTTGCTGTCCTGCTCTAGATACATAGGCCAGGTTTTGGAAAACCCCTTCCAACACCCAAATGATCATCTGGATGTGTACATCTTTTCTCTGTTCATCCTGATCCATCCAATAATCACCCAAGTGTTGATGATACCAGATGGCCACATGCTGAGTGGTAGACTGATCTGTTAGTACAGAACTACTAAATGTCCCCAAAAAAATTTGCCCCAATAGTCCACACACTTGTCACCCGCATCTTCAGAGGTACCACCAATCGGTGAAGTCACTGGAAATTCCTGGTTGGAAGCTATCCATCATCTCCTCTGAGCCAAAGGAGTTTTGCAAGTCACTTTACAGGAGATATCATTGTACCTGTGACAGTCCTGTGCAGCTGTCTATCAAGGAAACTGGGCCGTCTTCTGCGATTGGTGTCATTGAAGGGATAGTTCTTCCGTCGGAGCATCCCTAGCACAGATATGGTGATTTCCTTGTCTTACTTCACCGAAGGAAGCACCTCTCAGTCATGGCTGTCAAAGGCTACCACCTAAGTCTTGAATATGGTCTTTTGGCTGAAAGGTATAGGCCTCTCCTCCTTGTGGGAGTTGTTTATAATTATGTGAAGCTCTGAGCAGTCTTATCCACCCAGGATCTCAGGCCCCAAAGTGGGACGTGACCCTTATTCTCAGGGCTTTCAAGTGTACCCCATTTGAGCCTTTCAGAAGGTGTTCAGACAGAGATGAGTCTCAAGACTGTCATTTTGCCAGCTCTAGCATCTGTAAAGAGAGTAGGAGAGTTGCATGGTCTCTCTTGGACACTCATGTTGAGGGGTGGAAGGATGTTTATTTTAGTTTTGTGCCAGAACCCAGAACCCATCGGTCATGAACCCAGGTTGGAGACCTCCATCCACTTTCTACATAGTGTAGGCTACAATCAAGAGGAAATGCTTTTGTGTCCCATGATGGATTTGCTCTACTATCTGGAGAGGACCCGACACCTCAGGTTCGAGTTTCAGTGACTCTTCCTTAGCACTGGCAGGACCAAGAAAGAGGCATCTAAGAACACATTTTCTGACTGAGATAATCCATAAATTGTTCACCTCGTCCGCTGAGAGGGTCAAGGTATCAGCGTGGACCAGAGCTCACAAAATGAAGGGTATTGGCACTACCTTAGCCTTAGCGTGTGTATACACAGAAAGCAGGTTACCAGCATGATAAGGTGTTCACAGAGGACGCGGGTAACCAGTTTCAACCTTCTTGGTAAGCGACACGGAGACGGATAAGACAGCATATGTCATCAGTATACAAGATGTCAAGCTCATCATCTGATCATGACTTCACGCTGCTCGATAGCATATTCATACAAAAGCCAAGGGAAAATGGAAGCGCAGTACATGAAATAAATTACAATTGAAAAGAGTTTGAAGGAAATAATCATTTTTCAGTGATCTGAAAAGGGACAAAACAAGAATGTTTTAATGCACAACTACATTCTCAAGTAAGATGAGCTTCATCTTGTGAAGACATGGTGCAACTGGCATGAGCAACCTATTCAACCTGAAGAAATACTGGTCATTGCTATCAAGTGAGCAATACTTTAATGCTAAAATCAATTTCATATTACTTTATTAATAAGATGATAATCATAGAACAAATTACTTTTATTTCAATCTTGCAGTTTATATTATATGGGACTGATAAACACCACTCTGAACCAATTAAAGATACAGATATCATAAGTCCCAATAACAAAACAATTACATAAGATAAGCATTTCTCCTAGTACAGACATATATGTAATACTAAGACTTAGTGTACTACATAGGTTGTAAAGTCTTATGTGCAACAATTTGAGACAATAGAAGAGTTGGAATAGAACTAAAGAGACACCTGTAGGGTATAAGTAGAGACTGAGGAAGAGTAACCATGGTTATCTGGAAGGGAAGATATGACAGGTACTGGATATGCAAATTGTTGTGTAAGTTCTTATAGGTGGCTTCTACACGGAAGGAATTTTTTCGACATGAGGTAACAAACTTTTGAAGAATATCAGATCCTCGTCATCTTCTTTGTCTTGCTTGTTATTTTTTTTTTTTTTGTTTTTTTAAGTACTGAACTTTTTGTTGTTCAATTCTAAGATTTTCTGGTTGAAGTTATCTGTTTTAAAGCATTTTTGTTAGTTCCCTTTTTCTTTGGATGGGTGGCAGGTGGAGTGAGCCATTGCTTTCCCATAACTTTGTCACGTTCAGGTGTGTCTTCAGCGTGTGATGAAGAGACTAATAACGCACCTTCCTCTGTAGCCTGGAGTGGAGTGGGCTCCATGATACCTGTTTGGTATTCTACTTGAGGCAATCCTGGTAATGAGGTCTCAACAGTATCCCTGGTTAGGACACTGATACATTTCCAGTTAAAGCTCTTGCTTTCATGATGTCTTTCAAGAAATGCAGTAACATGAAATAGTGGCACTTTGATGTAGGAGTGTAACCTGTGGCATCACCTGATCAAGCTGGTGAATTTTCCCGAGCTCAACAACAAATTGGTCTCTTAAGATATTTCTCTTTATTTCTCTTTTCTTTACCAGTG
>NC_090730.1:136288990-136303990 GCF_036898095.1 Palaemon carinicauda
CCCGAAACGCTTTCTCACCGCTAGGGAGAGAAAATCATGAGCTGCAGGGTCCGGGTTTTCTGTAATGAAGCGCAGACAGTCGACTTCTGGACTCGCTGGGTCAGAACTGGATCTGGTAGCGGTACAAACTTCAGCTGTAGTTCCAATGCCAGGGGAACCACACGCTGTTCGGTCACTTGTGGGCCACTATTGCCGCTACCCCCTTGAAGGATCTCAGTTTGTTGAGGACCCTCAACAGAAGGTTGTGAGGAGGGAACAGATAAATCCTGGACCATCTGTTCCAGTTGAGGGACATCGCGTCCACTGCTTCCGCTAAGGGGTCCTCGTACGGGGACACGTACAGGGGACACTTCTTGTTGTTTTTCGTCGCAAAGAGGTCTATCTGCAGTTCTGGGACTTGATTCAGAATGAAGGAGAATGATCCTGCGTCTAAGGACCATTCCGACACTATCGGTGTGAACCTGGATAGAGCGTCCACTGTCACATTGCGGACTCCTTGAAGGTGAACTGCCGACAGGTACCACTTCTTCTTTTCCGCCAATCGGAAGATGGCCAACATCACCAGGTTGAGAGGTGGTGACCTCGATCCTTGTCGATTCAAGCATCTCACAACTACCTCGCTGTCCATCACCAACCTTATGTGGATCGAGTGACGCGGGGAAACTTTCTTTAAGGTAAGGAGCACTGCCATAGCTTCTAGAAAGTTTATGTGAAAGGTCTTGAATAGCTTGGACCAAGTCCCCTGGACTTTTTTCCGATGAGAGTGACCTCCCCATCCCTCCTTCGAGGCGTCTGAGTGAATCGTCACCGAAGGGGGAGGTGGCTGAAGAAGAACCGACTTCTTTAGATGTCTGGCTTGGGACCAAGGCCTGAGAAGAGTACGTAGCCGAAGCGGAACTGGTCTTCTCAGATCTCTTCGCGCGTTTGATGCATAACTTCTCCAAACTCCGGTTGCATCCTTTAGCTGTGCTCTTAGCACTGGGTCTGTCACCGAAGCAAACTGGAGAGAGCCCAGTACCCTCTCCTGTTCGCGTCTTGATATCCTTTCGGAATCTAGAAGTCTCTTGACAGAACCCGCTATCTCCTTCCTTTTCTTCGCCGGAATGGAGAAACGGTGTGACAAAAGGTCCCAGTGGATTCCCAGCCACTGGAACTTTTGAGATGGAGAAAGTCGAGACTTTCTTCTGTTGATCTTGAAACCTAGGTACTCTAGGAACTGGATCACTTGACTGAAAGCTTGCAAGCATTCTGTCTCGGATGCTGCCCACACCAACCAGTCGTCCAGGTAGGCTACTACCTGAATTCCCTTTAGGCGTAATTGTTTGAGAGCTACGCTCGCAAGCTTCGTAAAAATCCTTGGGGCTATGTTTAGCCCGAATGGCATGGCTCTGAAGGCGTATAGTCTTCGTTGTAGCCTGAACCCTAGGTAGGGGGAGAGTCGACGGTTGATTGGAATGTGCCAATAGGTGTCTGACAAGTCTATAGAGACGGAATATGCCCTCTTGGGCAGTAAGGTCCTTATGTGTTGCAGTGTTAGCATCTTGAATTTGCAATACACTATGAACTTGTTGAGTGGCGACAAGTCCAGAATGACTGAGCTTTTCCGAGTCTTTCTTGGGAACACAAAACAGCCTCCCTTGGAATTTGATGGACTTCACCTTTCGGATCACATTTTTCTCCAACAGTTCTTGAACGTACTCCTCCAGAACGGGGGTGGAGTGTTGGAAAAACCGAAGGCACGGGGGTGGAGTGCTGTACCAGCTCCAGCCCGGTCCATTCTTGAGTAGGCTGTGGGCCCAGGGATCGAAGGTCCACCGATCCCGAAATTTCAGAAGTCTCCCTCCTACCGGTATCATCCCACTTGGACTGCCGTCCTGAGGTCTTGCTTCCCTGACCACGACCACCCCTGAATCCCCTTCCCCTTGAGGGGCGCCCAAACGAGCCTCTGGCTGCTCCTCTAGGCTTTGCCCGAAAGGAAGTAGACTGCCCTTCGAACGATGGGGTGAATGCCGTGGACTGTGTCGACACGGCCTGGGGTACCCACTGAAAAGTGGTCGGGGTTTGTGCCACGATCTGGGGCACTGGAGGCAATGGCAATTGCAGTTGCTGTTGCTGTCTAAAAGGCTTGGCTGGCCGAGACGGTAGCCTAGTCCTCATAGTCTTCCTCTTTGGTTGAGGACCCTCATCCGGGGAAGACTTTCTTTTGATAGCCAGGCCCCACTTCTGGAGAAGGTTTTTATTCTCCAAGGCGGCCTTTTCAACTACTTCTTTGACCAAATCGGTAGGGAAAAGGTCTTTGCCCCAAATGTTGGAGGAGATTAGTTTCCTTGGCTCGTGCCTCACCGTAGCCGAGGTGAACACGAACTCCCTACAAGCTCTCCTCGCCTTGACGAAGCCATAAAGGTCCTTCGTCACTGTGGCCAGATGAGTCTTGGCCACCACCATGAACATTTCATGGACCTTGGGGTCACTTGCCATCGTCTCAAGAGTAGTCTGAAGAGACATTGAGGCAGCCAGTCTTTCTTTTGTCTCGAACTCTCTCTGCAAGAGAAAGTCAGACAGCTTAGGGAGGTCCTCGCCGAACTGACGTCCGGCGATATCAGCCTCCAACTTCCCAACTGAGAACGTAAGATGGACGTCCTTCCAGTCTTTGTGGTCCATAGGCAGAGCCAGCGACAAGGGTTTACACTCCTCCAAGGAGGGGCAAGGCTTGCCGGCCTCGACTGCTTTTAGTACAGCCGCAAACCCTTTCTGTAAAAAGGGGAAGGCTCTAGCAGGAGAGGACACAAAGGAAGGGAGCTTCTTGCTCAATGCAGCTACCTTTGAGTTAGAGAAGCCCCTCTCTTTCAACGAGGATGAAAGCAGAGCTTGAGCCTTAGTATGGTCCATCACTATGACCTCCTTCGGCTCTGTCTCCTCCTTTGAAGCTGGTTCCTTCCTCAGCCGGACATAACAGTCCGGATATGATGCCTTGCTGGGCCAGAATTCCACCTCCTCTAGGGGAACTGAGCCCAACTTATCTGAGATGACGATCTTTCCAGTCGTCATTGGCATGTGCTCAGCATACCTCCATGGTTTAGCATCTGAGCACAAGGAAAGGTCTTTCACATTGAGCCTTTTCTGGGGCCCATGTGATTCTGCAAGGCTCTGCATCCGCAGTTCCATTGCAGCCGCCTTCTCCTGATTCTCCTTCTGCATTTGTTGGATCATTCCAACAATGGAGGAGAGGGCCTGTCCCAGCTCTACTGGGAGACCGGCCGATGTTGATGGAATAGGCTCCGGGATCTGAACCGGAGTAGCCGACACCTCGTCGACCTCTTCCTCTACAACGTCTGGGGCTTGAACTTCACCCTGGGCTTCTGCCAGGAGGTCTTCCTCCAGACGCTCGTCCACGTCAGACATCCTGTCATCTAACTGGATGTCTTGCATAGCGACCGAGACTTCAGCATCCACCTGGATCTGAACTTGGGGGATCTCCTCTTGAGGCTGGGGAATCACTGCATCAGCTGATGCCTTAGGGAAAAGATACGCCCTCATCTTCTCACTTGGAAGATAAGGTCCAGAGGTGTTCTTCTGGAAGCCCCTTACCCAGGTACGAAGCTTCTCCCTTGCTATATCCCTTGATTCCACCATCCTAGGGGAATCAAAGGCCTCCGTAATTAGGTTAGTGCACACAGTACATACCTGAGGGTCCCAATACCGGAGATCACCCTTGGAGACAGCGCATGCTGCGTGTCTCCTACCAAACTCATGTCCGCAGAGGTTCTTGCTGCGGACGTTGCAGAAGACACTTCCACACTTCGGAGGGTCCTTCTGAAAAGAGAAGAAATTTCCATGAGTATCAAGTGAACTATGTATCACTGGATATGCATGTATAGCATAACAATTCAGAAAGGAAAGACACACACTTGTGTTTCCTTCACAACCAATTGCTGCAGCCTTCCAGATAATAAAATCGAATGGTTAATCTCTTCTAGAATAACCAATGCAAAGTTTCCAGAGGAAACAGGTGGAGCTCACACCTAAGCAATGATTTTAAAATCCTGGATAATAGACAAGAAAGAACTCACTTTCTTATCTGTAGGGCAACGGCAAAGGGCTGTGCAAGAAAACACAAAATGTTAGAACACACAGTGCTGTACCAAAACCTATACTATAGTTTTCTTCTTACAGTATATGTTATACTGAAGAATACAGGTACAGTATAGGAGGTTATGTGCCGGCCGGCACATAACCATAACTAGCTTTAAAGTATACTACTTAACAGCTATAAGGCAGCAGAACGCTGGTTCAAATGCATGGCAACAGTCAATGTCGGCCGGCAATGATTGCCGACCGGCAACTACACAACATAGTACCCGGCTGCCAGCCACACTCTTGGCGACCGGCAGACAAGGGCTGACATTAGCCGGCTGGCAAAGGTACACAACCGATGCCAGCCAGCAGCAAAAGAACCAGAGGACTACGACTGCCCGGCTGCCGGCCTCACAGGCCGGCAGCCGGGTCGGGTACAGCACTAGAAGAATAACAGAATGGATGCCGGGATAAGAGTGTACACTACCTCCAAGCCCGGCAATCCGAAAGAGTGCATATAAGGAAGGGGAGAATCTAATTCAGGCTTCCTGACCAATGCCGTCTGGCTCTGCAGGTAGGCATGGATGAGGGACCAAGGGAGGTCCGGGCAGCACTCAAGGCAGAAGACCCTTGCCGGCCGCTCTGCCGGCCGGCAAGGGACTGAGTCAATTCCACATCCTAACCTATTCTAGGTCCAGATGTAGAATGACGTACAGTACTGTAATGGCTAGGCCATTACGGAGATAGAGGGGGAAGGGACAAAAGAGGGTCCTACCAACCTTGCTTTAGTGAAGGATCACCCGCAGCCAAGGAAACTCATCTTAGCCTAAGGGAGATCCAAGGAGGGAGGCCAGCAATACTTGCCAGCTCCCAAGAACCAAAGCAAGGAAGGTGTTGCTGCTCCCAGGGAAAGAAACTTATCCTCCCACCGAGAACAGCAACAAGGACTAGTCTGCTAGATCACAAAAGAAGGAATCATCTCGTACAGAAACCTTCGGTAGTGACCTAAGGAGGCTAAGCCTCCTATGTCTGTGTTCAGGCCAGTGAGGGAGACTCTACCCCAAGCCAGACGAACACAGACTCAGACTAAAAACTCTGTTGTTCTGTCCCACTCTGAAACCAGACTTACTGGAACAGGAAGGTACAGTAACACCCCAGTATAGTTTTATCGAAAGTTAATTCAGATAAACCACTTAGGGATAAGCCCAAGGCTTAAACAGAGGGAAAGGGATTGCATAACTTTTCCGAAGAAAGGAAAGCAACCGGGGAGTATTAGAAAGTATACTAAGGCACCATAAGCAACTTAGCCTAGGCACCAAGAGAATCGATTACCTAAATCACCGAAACTCACTCGTATACTATCTTGGAAATATTCAACATAATCTTAAATGTATAAAAAACAGCCTAAAGCTTCAATAAAATTTTAATACACTCGGAAAACCAAAGCATGCAGAAAGTACTAGGACCAAACAACTAGGCTACATGGCCTAGCGTAGGCCAGAATTGGCGAATACTTCGCCAAAATAATACTAAAGCACGAAAGGAAATCCTATGTAATGCTAAATAGCTAAAATTTATTAAAGCAAAACAACCGGGAATGTCGCTCTGGCTAACTAAACTTATACCTAGCGAGCGACAGCGTCCATGACGCCTCCGGTAGGCTACGGCTCTTGTAACAAAGATTAATCCTATTAATCACTTAAAAATTTACCAAGAGCCTACATTTATACATAAAAGAAATGGTACTCAACTTATCAGAGCCCGACGAAGTTGGAGAAGCCATGAAAAGCTGAATAAATCCAAGATTTGCGAGAAACACAGGAAAAAACACCGAGTTGTTAAGCTACGCAAAAAGGAATACAGATGGCGCCAGGATTGGCGCCAGGCACGCTTACGAAACGGGAGATAGGGAGCCTTGGGAGCGGCTCCCCCTTTTTCTTTCCCGATTTCGTTTCTTGCCAATTGACCCCTGTGATACGAATCTCTGTTCGGGGTGCAGATTGCCATGTGGCGTGTCAAGAATACGTCCTCTGATATGTTGCGATATCCCTTTCACGAGGGATATTCGCTCCAGGAGTTAGAATTCTGGTACCTTAAGGTAAATTCTCTGGGAATATCGCCGTAGTTGTAATATACCCTAGGAAGCTACCCAATAGGAACTTCCATCAGGACGACATGGCTTGAGCCCAAAAATATATATATAATCTGTTTCTTCTTCTTAATACCACTTCGACCTTCTCCTAATTTTATACCCAACTCTATGAGCAAAAATTTCTATAATATTATATACACACACACATACACACACACACACACACACACACATATATATATATATATATATATATATGTATTTTTTTTTTTTTTTAAATGTCGTGGACGTTTCGGCATCATTATTACCACTGGCATGGATGTTTCTACATCCGTTATTGCTGCCTGCTTCAATGAATGGGATGTGGTGTCACGGTTGGGAGGTATTTGCATTCAAAGCAATATGTGAGAGCATTGGATGATCTCAGCCATCCCGAAGATGGTTTGGACCTTTTTGGCGGAACTATTCTCAAATGTTGGGTCTTCGGAATCCAGGGGAATCCAATGCTTGGAGTAGGACTTTCGACATTTGGCCGGAAGCCCATCATTACAGATATAGGGATGATGATTCCATAGTTTCTTGGTCTTGGTCCAAACCGGTGGGTTCAGCTTACACCTGAGCCTCTATATATGTTTTGGTGCTATGCTTCGGGTAGAGTATGGAATAGACCATCTGGGAAGTATACTCTTATTGTGCCGATAGTTGAGTGCAAATTTCCTTTCTGACATGTGATGCCTTAGTATTCTTGAGCAGGTAAATCAAACTCCTCATCTTTCCAATCTCAACCCTATCTTATGGATTCTTCAAACAACAGACCCCCATCCCCTTTGATACGCTGATTCTCCCCCGGCACTATTGATGACCTCTGGCCATTAATCTAAAGAAAATTCTGTTGACGATTTAGGAACTAAAAAGGGCCATTCTTTGAATATTCAAAGAAAGGGTAATTAGGGCAACACAGGAAAATTAAAAATCCTGTATGTCACCCAAATTCCATTAGAAGCCAATTATGATGTGCTGCATAAGGTATTAGAATGAAACTTCAAGATGGTATATGGGATTCTTGGTTGTCATTTAATAGTCATGGTGAAGCATTTAATGCAAGCTGTGGCATTATGAATATTAAAGTAGGTAATATGAATATCAAGAGGGCTCTGTGTGATGGGGTACCTAAAGATCACGGTGTCTACAGACCAGCAGACTGGATTGACAAAGAAGAAGAGTTAGTTATTCCATCCCAGAGAAAGCCGAAACCACCATTGTGTTGTGTTGCTCAATCTACAGAAGATACAGAAAATTATTTTAAGATCTGCAATTTTCTTCATAGGAATGAAGGAACGATTGCACCTGTACATATATCTCGATTTGGGAAGAAAATTTACTTGATAAATGCCAAGTCATAGTCTTATATTATCCAATTTAAAGACAGACAATGATGATATGGAAGTTGACATCAAACCCCATCTAAACTTTAGCTATGGAAGGGAAGTGGTTTTCAATAGAGACCTATATGAATTTACAGAAGAGGAGATATTGGCTATGTACCATCAAGAGTGTGTTAAGTACATAAAGTACCTGGAACATCAATGATTATCCTTTCTCTCCAGGATGCTGATGTACCATTCCACATTGGCATAGAAAATGAAATTATTAAAGTTCTACCTTTTAAGCAGAAGCCACTGCAATGTTTTAATTGCTTTAAATTTGGGCATCCTTCCTAAGTTTGTAAGAATGATAAAATTTGTAATATTTGCTCCAATCTTTACAATGGAGAATATACACTTGAGGGAAAGTGCTTAAACTGCAACTCTAATCATAAATCTACTGATAGGAGCTGCCACTTATATAAGTTAGAAGAAGCTGCCCTCAATAAATTAATTATGGAACATGTGAGTGTAAGGCATGCCAAGAGATCATTAAATAAATCGACTACATATGCAAAGACATTAAAAACAGGAGGAAAAGTTCTTCAGGAGTTATCTAACCCACATATTACTGTAGGTAGTTCTCGAAAAAGAAATTCACAATCTACTGAAAAAGCTCAGTATAATAAGGAAAGAATATCTCCTCCTAAAGATTTACCATTGTGTATTAACAATAACACATTGCCCACCACTATCCAACCTTTATCCCCCATTACAAAGGATAGTACTAACCTCTCCCGGACTATGTTCTTGCCTGATTTAATGGAGATTCCACTTAAAACCAATTTACTAAGTGCACCTGTAGTGGAGAAGGTACAAAAACCTGGTAGCTAACTACCTATTAATCGAAAGAAAGAGACACTTCCATCACTCTCGCCTCCTTCCATAAAAACATTAAATTTATGACATCTAATAAATATGTTTTGTCAGTTGATGTTTTAAAACCACCGGGAAATATTGTTAGATCAAAAATTGCTAATGGAAAGATTTCATCTATGGGGTCTTCCAAAAATAAACCAGTTTTTTCTTCCATTTTGCGATGGTAATGTCAGGGTTTCAGGGCTAAATGTGAAGAGCTTAAGCTTAAGCTCCTCATTCATATCTACGGGAGAGCAAACTTCATCACAATACTCCTTGTCTTCGTGAATATTAGTTATAGGACACCATATGACCACTGAGTAGGTAGCCCTGGCAGAAGTCTCATTCATTGAGAGGTTTCCCAAACATCTTTGTGTATTTGTACACCTCTGCAGGCAGGGGTTGTACAGATGGATATAGGGAAAAAATTTACAATTTCTCCCTGGACTTGCCTCCAAATTATGACATTTTGTATGATAATTTAGTACAGGTGATTCAACAACTCCCAAAACCTTATATTTTACTTGGAGATTTGAATGGTAGATATTCTTTATGGGGTGATGTTTTACCAAACACTAGGGGCAATATTATATCATCAATTGTGGAAAAGAGCTCTAATTGCGTTCTTGATTTCGATTAGAGGACATTAGATGGTAGGCATACTGGTGATCATACACCAATCATTATAAACACCAACAATGGTCCATCCTTACAAAGATTGCCACGATGAAATCTTTACAAGGCGGACTGGGATATATTTCATGAGTTAAGCGAAATTGAAGTGAATGCAGAACAGTTTGAAAGTGTTGATGATGCTATAGATTTACTGAATGGAACTCTTCATACAACAGGAGTCAATTCAATTCGCAAAAGAACAGGATTATTCAAACGACGACCAGTCCCCAGGTGGTTTTCAGAACTAACTGCCCTGCACAGAGCCACAAGAAGATCTCCTAACTCTATTGCACAGACGCCGTACCATGGAGAATTTAATTATATAAAAGAAATGTAGAGCACAGTTCCGTCTGGCCATGAAAGAAGCTAGGCGCCAGTCTTGGGTATCTTTTGTTTCCTCCATTAACACCACCATCCTCTGTATGGAGGAAATTAGAAATTATATTAGGCAAATTCACCCCCAACCCACCACCAGTGTTGAAGGTGAATGATCAGTATGTGACTGGAGCAACTGAGGTTAGCATTGCCCTGGCTGATCTTTTCTCCAATGTATCATGCAAGTGTGAAGCAGCTCCTGGTTACCAGTATAGGAGCATTGAAGAAAAGAAAATTTTAAATTTTGCAACAAGAAGGGAAGTGTCATACAATTCTCCTTTTACAGAAAGAGAGTTTGATTCTGCACTTGCTACGAGTAATGAAACAGCTCATGGATCCGATGGAATTCCATACTGGGTATTTGAACATGTACCCAGTAATACAAAGTTATTTATTCTAAGCAGTATTAATAGAATATAACACCAGTCATAGTTATCCAAGTGTTTGGAAACTAGCCATTATTTTAGCCTTTTTAAAACTTGGAAAGGATAAGTTTTTAGCAATAAACTATCGACCAATTACATTGACATCTTGTTTATGTAAGATCATGGAGAAGATGGTCAATGCAAGACTGATGTGATACCTAGAAAAGAAGGGCATTTTAGCACCTATCCAGTGTGGATTTAGAAAAATGCACTCAACGACTGATGTGTTGATACGACTTTTGAGTCTTCTATTTGTGAAGCCTTTACATCCTAACAGCACCAAGTAAGTTTCTTTTTTACCTTGAAAGGCGTATGATACTGCATGGAGATATGATATACTTAAAATCATTCATAATCTGGGATTACGAGGAGAGCTACCATTGTTCATTCAGTCATTTATTTCACATAGATTTTTTTCAAGTGAGAGTGGGAGAAACTCTATCGGAGAAAAAATTTCAGGAAGGAGTTCCACAGGGTAGTGTGCTAAGTGTAACCCTATTTGCACTTGCTATTAATGGAATATCCTCTGTCATTCCTCAAGATATTCTCTCAACACTATTCATAGATGATCTCTTCATATAATTTGCTGGAGCTAGAATGGCAATGGTTGAGAGAAAATTACAACTCGCAATTGACAAAATTATTCAATGGGCTGATATGTATGGGTTCAAGTTTTCGATAAGCAAAACTACAGTTGCCCATTTCTTTCGTAATTGGGGAGTACATTCAGACCCAGATATGTACATCAAAGGTTAACGGATCCCATGTGCAAGTGAAGCTAGGTTTTTATGCTTGATATTTGTCTAGATGCTTTGAAGCTTTTAAAAGTTTTGTCCCATACATCATGAAGGGCAGACTGCAAAACTATTTTAAAGTTGTACATGGCCTTAATTTTTTTCAAAAATTAGTTAATGGGTATGAGATATACTCCTCAGCCACCCCAAGTTGACTAAGGATTTTAGTTTCCATACACCATACTAGTATCAGATTGGCAACAGGAGCACTTAGAACTTCACTTATTCCAAGCCTCCTTGTTGACGCTGGAGAATTACCGTTAGACTTCTACCGAAAGTCTTCTATTATTCGGTATTGGTTTAGGTTGCAAAGTCTTCCCAATTCTTTAGTCTGTCAGACTGCAAGCCTTGTAAGGCACTCAACATACTTCGAGTTATATCCAAAATCCCCTCAACCTTATGGCTTTCGGGTGAAACAATTGATAGACAGTCTTGATACAGTTAGAACTAAGGTGCTTCCATTCAAGGTATCATCAATGTCTCCATGGAAATTACCAAATGTATCTTTTTGTAAATATTTTATTGGAGTTAAAAAGGATATGAATGACTTATGAGCAATGTCTTTTTATGGAACATGTTGCAGAACATAGGGAATCAACTTTTATATATACTGATGGCTCCAAATCCGATGCTAGCGTTGGATTTTGAGAACAAAGAAATTATTTTAATTGTAAAGGTGCACTTCCTCTATCAGCTTCCATATTTACGGCCGAACTATATGGCATACTAACCACTGTTGGAAAAATAGCATTGGAAGAGGGGGTTAATTTTACCATTTTTAGTGATGCAATGAGTGTCCTTCAAGCTTTAGAAGTTTTTAATTCGAGTAACCCTGTAGTTTTAAAGATTTTAGAAGTGCTTTTTATTGAACTGAGAGGTATAACAATTCAATTTTGCCAGGTTTCGGCACACGTAGGTGTGTCTGGAAACGAGAAGGCCGGTTTATTGGCAAAGAATGCTGCAGCTGAATTGCGACCAAGAAAGTATCCCATCCTTGAATTAAATAAAAGTAATTAAAGTAAGGCCCGTCTTTATTATGCAACCTACAAGGTCCATCTCACCCATAGCAAGATGATCCTTCCTAGTCAAGATCTTAATTTTGATCTTAATTTTAATAGTAATGGCATCACTCAAAAATGCAGAAACTGGAGCTAACATTGAAATGTATTTAGATTCAGGACCTCCACCCACTTATATCCAGTGTCCACTGCATGGTTTTAAGGCAAAATTGCCAATTTATAGAGCGGATCCAGGAAGTTTTGAGGAATTCGGACTGATATGAAATTTTATTTTGAAAAAAAAATAATAAATAAAAAGCTCTGCTTAACAGCCATAACTATTTTGGGTGAATCATTATAGAGAAATCTGTTGATTGTGGTAAGGAGGTTCATAGGCTTAGTCTCGACTTGAATGCCCTTGTTTTCCAACTCAAACCGGAAGTAAATTGGGCTTTTCGTAGCATCATCATTGAATTTTTAAGTTAAACGTCTGGTACTCCTCAGGAAAGTGTTCTCGTTCCATTACTTTCCATATACTGTATACCATAATGTGGTTTGGCCTTGAATACTAGGTTCTTGCATGTTCAGATGATGCGACTCTTCACATCATTTCCATCTCCTGAATGTAAACCTGTGCAGTCTTCTTTACTAGAGATTCAGCTAAAATTAGTGTATGGAGAAAATAATAGGGGATGAGATTGGACCCTAATGAAACTCAAAGTACAATTAGTAGGTTAAAGACAGTAGCTCCTCAGCATCTAGATAATTTCATTGACAATCTAGGTAGATTCTTAATAGTATATTTGCTTTTCATAAACTGAATGGAGCTTTTTCTTCTCCAATTGGCAGATTAAGAAAGTATTAAGATTTGTTGTGATTAATCTAATACGATGATGATTCAGTATTTTTATTTCAATAAGCCAAGTTAAAAAAAAATTCTATTGTTCATTTTACAAAATATTGTAAACTGTAGTAAAAAATATGAAAGAAAGATAAATATATTTCATCACCTAACAATATTGACCAGAAAACTTTTAAATTTGTTATTGTTCGTCATACTTTAGTTGGCTTTAAAGTTTAATGCTGTGGTCCCCCCCCCCCTTTACCGAAGCTATATTAACGTCAGGATAATGAAGCTTTTGTGAAAAGGTTTAAATATGTTGATGCTTTAGTTTATAAGTCAAAAAGGAGTAGGTATTGAATGATTTATTGATAATTGTTTTTGTTCTGGTGCAGACAAAAAGGAACCGAATGGCCGAATTTCCAAGGAATTCAAAACATATATAGCTTTAGAGAAATGGGATCGGTAACTTTACTGAATGAAAATAGAATCTGTCGATAAATTAAAGAAAGAAGTGTGTTATTTATGACTGAAGTGAATATCATCTATTGGTTTTATAGAAGATCATCGTCATTAGACCATTTATCATTGAAAATGCATATTCAGTGCAATATGTTCGAATGTATCGTGAAAGATTTTTAAACATAAAAAGCAACATGTCAAGAGTTTTAGAAGTAAAATAAATAAACGGAAAGACTAGATTCATGAAAAATATAAAATGTAGCTCTGAACTTTCATAAATACATTTCGTGTTTTGAGGTGCAAAATATAAGAAACTTGGGGGTTGAGGGTTGGAATTATTCTTGCAAAATGTAGATGGTCATAATTGTTGTTTATCAGAATCTAACTCATCCGTTGAAATTTTAGAAAATTTAGGAAGTGAATTTTTATCAGAGGATTTTAGAGAAGAGGGGAGAGCCAAATGTTCTATAGTAAACTTTTTTGTCTTCTGTTTATTGGGCATAAATTTACTGAACTGAGTCTCTTTTCGCGTAGGTTGCAAAAAAACTTAACCCATAAAAGGAAAACACCGTGAAATTGAGAAGTTGATCAGAGAACATAAGGGAAACTTTTATTTCTTTAGCTTTAATAGACTTACGATTCATCAGTTAGGCCGGCGTCTGGCTTATTTTCCCTTCTCGCAGTGGAAAGAAAATTAATATAAAACATCTTGGTTTAATCATTTGTCTTCGGTCAGTTTTAATTTGACACTTGTCCTCCATTAGCCCACCCCCATAAAAACAGAGAGAGAGAGAGAGAGAGTGAGAGAGAGAGAGAGAGAGAGAGAGAGAGAGAGAGAGAGAGAGAGAGAGAGAGAGAGAGAGAGAGAGGGTGGAACAAGTATAAGGTAGAAAGGTGAAAAAAAGAGCAAACTGCTTTTGTCTGGTCGATTTTTAAATGGAAATTTTATCTAAAATAAAATGCGTCTAATGCACATTCAAATTGATAGATAGAAAGAGATATATATGATTTAACAAAGTTAGTTGGGGAAATTTCACCATATCTTCAAAATAGTGGTCAGTGCTATTCAGGATATGCTTATGATGCTTATGGGGGTGTAGATCCAAATGGTATTTTTCCTTTGTTTTTTATAAAGACAGCAGATTTCTTAGCTCCAAAGTTATCTGTTATTTCGCGCAAGTTAGCAAGAAGAGGAGCTTTTTGCACTTGTTGGAGAATTGGTAGTGTTACTCCTCTATGTAAATGTGTTTGTGGTATCTCAAGTCCCACTGATTTCCGCCCAATTTCCATAACTCCCATATTATCTAAAGTTTTTGAACGTCTTCTGGCAAAACGTCTTAATAGGTTTGTTGAAGGTAATCATCTGTTCTTTAGATTGCAATTTGGTTTTCGTAAAGGCCTTGGAGCATGTGATGCCCTTCTTACAATCTCCAATGCTGTACAGAAATCCCTTGATTGTGGTCAGGAAGTTCGCATGATTGGCCTTGATTTTAGTGCTGCCTTTGACCGTGTTAATCATGAGGCCCTTGTTTTCAAACTCAAACAGTTGGGAGTGGGTGGGTCGTTTCTTAGCATTATTATTGATTCTTTAAGTAATAGATCTCAAAGAGTTGTTGTTGATGGACACCATAGTGTGTATAGGAATGTGATATCCGGTGTTCCACAGGGTAGTGTTCTTGGCCCATTACTTTTCATACTATTTACACATGACATGTGGTTTGGCCTAGAAAACAAGCTTGATGCTTATGCAGATGATGCTACTCTTTGCATCAATTCCATCCCCTGAATGTAGATCTGGGGTTGGTGAATCCCTTAATAGAGATTTAGCTGAAATTAGTGCTTGGTGCAAATTATGGGGTATGAAGTTGAATCCTAACAAAACTCAGAAGTATGATTTGTAAGTAGGTCAAGGACGGTGGCTCCTCAACATCCGGATCTCAGTATTGATAATGTTTCTTTAAATTTGTATGGCACTTTTAAAA
>NC_090730.1:136311490-136316490 GCF_036898095.1 Palaemon carinicauda
CCATTTGGCGCCAGATTGGGTGGTTCATTCCAAGTTCTGCATAGATTTTCCTATTCGTAGCTTCAGCATGATTGTTTGTCCTGTCCTCACCTAATATCGTTCGACTAAACATATTCCATATTTGCGTAGGGAAAAGTGGTGAACGTCGGCCATTTCCCCTCCTCAGAGGTCTTTCTACATAATAATTTTCGACCCAGTTCATTAATGGCTGGAGTTCATCAGGTAAATATTGCACCAAAGCATCGATGTAATCATCCATGTGCGAAATAGGTACAAAATATAAAGCAACGATCATTTTGGCTTTTACTGAGAAGTCGGGGTCATTATTATGCAAATGTTGGAGCCCAAGTTGTTTCAGGTGCTTATGAATATTATGTACAAAATGGAAGAAGCAGCCTTTCAACTCCACATCCGGAAAACATTGTCATTGCAGAAAAAGCTGCTTTTTCATAATCACAATAAATGCCCTTTGGTTGCAACTCTGCAGACATCTCAGTTATCATTCAAAACATTTTCACGTATGTTGTTCGACGCTTATTAGGTAATAGGGCGTATAATATAGGGAGAACTCCTTCATGCTTTCTTGCCATAATTACGTAAACCTGTGCAAATAACGGAAGAGACATCTTAAACGGGCCATCTGCGTACAACACATCAGAATCACGTAAAATATTTACCCAGGTCTTTCTACTAAATATTAAAATTCTGTCATGTTCATCTCTGCTATCTCCAAGAAAAAAGTAATGAGGTGATCACTAAATGAGACAAATTTGCGGATGGTCCTCAAGTTTGTTTCTTGGCGCCAAAACAGCCCATCACCAAAACAATAAGTGCCAAGCTGTCTATTGCCAAAATGGCGACGCCAAGCTGTCTATCGCCAAAATGGCGGCGCCAAATCGTCAGCGCCAAAGAGTCGGCGCCAAAGCGTCCTGTTCCGGTTTTGAGTGGTACAGTTATATTCAGCCTTGGCATAGAGATGTCAGCGTTGACATATAGACTAGGCGTAGGACCAGCACTTCATGGGGGTGGCCGTCTGTGTCGTACAACATACATGTTAGCTTCGTTCGGTGTTGTTATTATTATTATTATTATTATTATTATTATTATTATTACCAGCTAGGCTACAATCCTAGTTGGAAAAGCAAGATGCTATAAGCCTAAGGGCTCCAACGGGAAAAAAATAGCCTAGTGAGGAAAGGAAAAGAGGAAATAAGTAAACTATCTGAGTAATAATGAACAATTAAAATAAAATACTTTGAAAACAGTAACATCAAAAGAGATATATCATAAATAGACTACAAAAAGACTTATGTCAGCCTATTCAACATAAAAACAATTGCTTGCAAGTTTGAACTTTTGAAGTTCTATTGATTCAACTACCCGATTAGGAAGATCATTTCACAACTTGGTCACAGCTGGAATAAAACTTCTAAAATACTGTGTAGTATTAAGCCTCATAATGGAGAACGCCTGACTATGAGAATTGACTGCAGGCCTAGTAATACGAACAGGATGAAACTGGCCGGGAAGATCTTAATGTAAAGGATGGTCAAAATTATAAAAAATCTTTTGCAACATGCATAACAAACTAATTGAACAACGGTGCCAGAGATTAATATCTAGATCAGGATCAAGAAATTTAATAGAACGCAAGTTCCTGTCCAACAAATTAAGATGAGAATCAGCAGCTGAAGACCTGAGAGAGAACAAATACTCAAAACAAGGTCAATGAAAGAATTAAAACACTTCTTCAGAATAGATTGATCACTTGAAATATTAACTCTCAACAACCCAATTTTTTGTTCAAAATTGAAGAAGACACAGAAATAATGTGTTTCTCAAAGGTAAATTTGCGGTCGAGAATTACACCTAAAGTTTTAAGTCATACAGAGTTAAAGAAACATTATCAATGTTGAGATCTTGTTGTCCTCTTCGCTAGGAGTGGAGGCATTGATGGAGGTCTTGAAGGTTGTGGAGTGCCTGTCCATAAGGGTGATACTTTGCTCCTTTGGTCTTATGTGAGCAAAGTATCGACATTGGGGATGGTGGTACGTACAGGTTCGGGTAGGTGTCGTACCCAAAGGGCATGAAGTAGGTTTACTTCCATAGTTGAGCAGTCGGGAGAAGGTTGCAGGCGAGTGATACTAGTCATTTTGAGCAAACTCTTTTGGTCCCTCAACTGTTGTTGAGAGAGCTGAAAAGCTTGGCTATACAGGCTGCTGGTGTTGGTGAGTACTGCTCCAGCAGTTATGTTTTGAGGGAGTCACACTTTATTGTGGTGTCCCTTGGTACGAAAGTGACCTCGGGGTCGCTGTGAGGGCTAAGTCTGCTTTACTGCTTGTGAGAGAGACATCCTTGATGAGAAAATGAACTTTGATGCGCTGAAGCTAGACAAACGCTTCTCTACTGGCAAAGGGCGGCAGCTTTCACTGATGCGGCGTGGATTGAAAGAGTCAGGGTTGATGGGCAGCATCGTCAAAGGGTAGGGTGCGGCGGTGAGGAGGCAGGCATTGGGGAGCTGGTCATTCCGGTGGGTACCAATGTTGCTATTTGATAAGGGTATTAACGGGCATGACTGACCTTATTTAAACGACATAACAATCGTATCTACTAAGGGTTGAGGATAACAATGTCATAAAACTTTTAACAACTTGAAACATGCAATGGCAAGCTCAGACAGGTATTTCTATCATCAGAGAGAGAGAGAGAGAGAGAGAGAGAGAGAATTAGTGTATGAGCGTGTATGAAATACACGTGCATTACAATTCCTGTAACTTGTTGACTACCATATTGGGTACTACTGCAGTTTCTTGGTAGGCACCAGCATAAAATTTCTTAAGTATCCTTAACATGAGTGTCTATAAGATACACAAATTCACGATTACATGACAGTTTTTTTTTTATTATTTTTTTAACTTATATGATTCTTCTCTTCCTCCAAAAAGACAACCATGAACAAAATCAAAATCTGACAATAGTCTTTTCAGAGTAGCTGTATGGACTTGGGAGGTTTTCTGTTTTGCGTGGAAAGTTACAGCACTCCTTTCTTTTGTATGCACCTTGCTACATTTTTCATGCACTTTCACACATCTCAGTCCTTCTAATTGAAAATGTCATCCATATTTCCACTTAGTACTATATTCTATCAGTGTCTTTATACCTTTCTCCTTAACATGCGAGTCTTTGCCTCAGAAAGGTGCCCATCACAAATGAAGCATCGACTCAGTACAGATATTTTCCACATTTTGGAATCACTGATAGGTTGTCTCTTTTCACAGTCCTGAAACAAAGGGAAAATAACAGTTGACCTAAAAAGAAATTTTCAATATTGCACGCAAGGAAAATTACCTCGTGATATTCGAGAAATGGGAGTACAGTACAAAGTAAAGATGCAAACGTTTTCGCATGCCGGCACTAAAACAGTGCAGTGTATCACATAATGAATAAGAGTTTTGTAGAGAAAATTTCTGTAGATTATAGTTTGTTGGGACACATTTTCAGCTAAAGTGAGTACAAGCAAGATACTTGTACACAAAAAACTGCTGTTTCAGACATTTTCAAGGGGGCCAAATCCGGGACTGTACACGGGTGCAAAATTAATTTTAAGTACCATATTGTGAAGACAACAAAGCTTATTGTAGCTTTATCTGATTTATTGCCTTATTCCACTTTTTTTCCTCTTGACTGGCCTATTATGATCCCAAATTTATACCTTTAATAATACATTAACCTGAATTCTATTCAGATCTGCTATTACACCCATATCATGGAAAAATCACAACCTAATATTTACTCAAATCAGTGTCACCAATCCTCAATTCAATGAGCTTAACCTTAAATGTAATAATTAATGACAGACACGTACATCTTAATCAAAACGTATATTTATCATAACTCCAATGTTGTTTTCACTCAATGTAGAAATCCATATCGTACAAATATATATGACTTCAAATAAAATTGATTCACATTACAAGGGACAACCCCAATGAAGGACCGTGCAAGTATTAAATTCATGACCCGTATATTTTTCGTTACAACTGCTGTAACACCCAGTAGAATTCTTGCCTACTAAATTCATATTGATACATGTAATTAGTTACTTTCAGGACTGACTTGCCGGACAGGAGTGTATAATTGTTTAATTTATTGATTTTAGTAATGCTTCTCGAAGGGGCGCCATTAAGGCTCCTAGAAACAAACATCATATCAAAGGATTCAGATAATAGATTATTTTTTTATTCCAAAAAATTTCTTGGTACAATGTATTTGTTGGTCATTGTATTATAAGGACTCATTCATGTTGGTTATGGATCCACTTATTGTAGATTGGTAGTTAAGTTGCAATTATTCTGGTTAGGTATCCTCCTCAAGCCAGTTAAATTATAGTAAAGTTACATTAGTCATAATTAGATATTCCTTTGAAGTTTGATTATTCAATATTATTTGTATGGTGCTTATTATATGTAGATTATATTTATCTATAATTTTATAGGACCTGTGAAAAGGGTTTCCGGATTATCATCTTATAGATTTGAAACTGCTCTGCAATTTTGCTGGTGACCTTCGGAAATCGTCGTTTCTTGTCGTTAACCGAGTCTCACATCATAGAGGCTTATAAAACTCAGGCCTGTATTATTTTCGCAAATATGCAAATTGTTATCTATAGATAATCAGTGACAATTTTAAGTCATTAAATATTAAAAATAATTAGCATTACATAGTTATTGTTATGTTTGCTGACTATTATTTTCTTAATCTGTTACTGTTTTGCTATTTACTATGCTGAATTAAGTAATAAAGGAATAAAAATAAAGTATATTTTTCATAAGCTGCAATTTGATATGGCTGACTGTAACAGTATCACACACGTTCGTACATAGTTGCGGTATTTCATATTTTTTTTTTTTTTTGTCGTTATTGCTCTCCCCTTTCATGTATTTCCTACACAATTGTATTTGAATTTTTGTGCTGTTCTTGACTGGAAGGAGTTGTATAAA
>NC_090730.1:136323990-136363990 GCF_036898095.1 Palaemon carinicauda
TATCCTTGAACATTCCGTTCATTCCACAATCCGTACGGAAATGTTCTTTCTGGGTGAGGCCCAAAATTTTCTGCAAACAAACAAGTTAAAAATATGTCAGTGGCATAAGATGGCGTTTGTATAAAGCCCAGGCCTCTACACCATAGAGTTGAGATACATACTGCTTTATATACTGGTACTTGGATTTTATCAGTCAGTCTCAGGTTTTTGTTCTGAAAAAAAAACCTGGTCCTTATTCTACCAAAAGCATGTGAAGCTCAGCTCATTTTAGCATATTTGTCGATCTCAATAGTGGATGAAAAAATGCAACCAAAATATTTAAAAAGTCACCACCTACAGTTGTACATCATCACTATTGAAGACTAGCATATTCTGATTTGATTTTGTTGCACTATGACTTGTTTGTCTTGTATTTATATGTAAGCCAAATGCCTGATACCATGAAGATAAGATATCTCTGTCGCATTGACTCCAGTGCATAGACCGAAATTACAGTGTCATAGGCATATTGGAATTCAAGTAGTTGTCGTTTTATTATGGATGAGTATTTAACAGTATTTAACACTTCTTCCCAGTTGTGCTGTAAAATAAATTTCTCCTCCTATTGTAATTGTATAATTTTCGTCACGAATTTTAGCTGTTAGTCTCTAAGGTACGTGCAAAGGTTTCTCTCTGTTGTAAAGCTCCAGAAAATGCCAAGGTAATATATTCCATACAATTGTTCACTATTGAGAAAATAAATTCTTCCGTCCTTTTACCATTTTTTTTAACTCTTCTTTGAGTTTAGGCACGTTTTTATTCATTAATCTTGGAGGATAGTGTTCCTTTGTTAGAGATAAAATTTCACCATTGCTAATTAGCCTTCAAGTGCAGAGTCCTAATTTTTTCACATCCCCGGTAGATTTTTTTTCCTTTTTATGCTCCACTACGTGAATGTGTCTATCGTGCACAAGTTTCTTTCCTCCTTTGTTGGTTTTGATTAAATCGATATCTATGTAAGCATTTCCAAATATAAAACTATATCTGAAGTCTGATTTTTAAGGAAGAAAAGGATGAAATGAGCTTTAAACGTACAATTTAGACACAACAAATTGCTGACAAACTGTAAAAAAAAAATAAACTAACAAATTGTTTGTACGTTAACTTTGTAATCCATGTGCAAAAGGGCTGTAGTACCCGGATCCAGTGTAATACATAAATGTAACGAATTGTTTGCGTTGTTTACATTTTGTCTGGCGACATTCTAACCGCTGACGTTTTGTGTATTAATATTTAGCATGACGACGTTTTGCCTGTCAAAATTTTGTTTGCCAACATTTTGTCTGTGTACCAAAATGAACAAGGTACCATCCATTTCATATTCTACTTGGACACCGTCATCCTGACTGCTTTCTTTTTTGGAATAATGTCCTTGAGGAGGAGATGAACAGATTAAAAAGGACGAGGTCCACAATATCACCCTGATTTCCCCCCATTTCAACATGGAAGGATGAGATTTCAAAGGCATCAATACTGGGGTTTGCTCCCAAGGTGGAATGAAAGTGGTGAAGTGTTGAGAAATCTCCTATGAACTCTTTTATTTCATCAAGTATCTTCCATAGGAGTTGTATGGTACTGTTAGAGGACTTGAGTAAGGTCAGCAAAAGACTGTGTATTTTGCTCTCGTCATTTCTGCTGTATTTTCCGCAGATTCTTCATGTCGCTGGTTCCCCTTTCCATCCTGAACCTCTCTTAATAAGAGATTGTCATAACGTACCTCTTGGCTTCCACATGGAGCATTATTTTCTGTGACGAAGCCTTGTAATGGCCAATAGGGCTCCCCAAGGTCTGTATATCTGGACCGTGGGGCTCCCAAACTAATGAGAACTTATTCCGTCAGTTTCACTCCTGATTTTTCAAATATTTATTGCATTTCATATTATTAATACCACCTCCATATTCTATCAAATTTTCCCTCGTTGTCCAACCATTCGTCATATTTTCAGTGTCTAGATACTCGAGGAGTACCATTAATGGGATTGAAGTTCCTTTTCAAAGCCAATTGTGGGATGTCTATTGGTTTAGCAAAGTACCCAATAAAGTGTGACCCTCAGAAATAATAAATATTCTCATTGATATATATGCACAACTATTTGATAAGAAATTAACCCTTGGATTCTAGGGGTGGGCTACTTTTAAGATTTGTGGAGAGAGGACTGTCAGTATCATTCAGTCCAGTTTGTCTACCAATACGATTAGCGTAGGGTTGATTGTATTACTTCAATGCTCTGCTCTGTCAAGCAAGTTTGGCTTCTACTTGAGCCAAACTAATCAGGGTAGTGCCACCCTTCGAGGTAATGTAGTAGTGGACATTTGGGAGTTGGCTGTCACTGGTGTCATTGGGGAAGAAATTAATCCCTTGAAAGACTAATGGGGCCACTTTTATGCGTTTAAACAGCTTGAATAAATTTTAATCATGTGAATATATTTTTCTATTTTTTTTTTCAAATTTGTATTTCCTCCCTTAAAAAGCAAACTTTAAAAAACAGGTATAATGTTGCCCCTATCCTCGTATCCCATGATGAGCTCCCAATATAGTTAACAACTATAACTATTGTTGTTGTAAAATTGTAAGACTTTTGCTTAAAAGGATCACTCTTTGGATATCATACTTCCATTGGTACATGCTACAACCTTTTATTCCATCTTCTCCTGGATACCAAGGGATGAAAAAATCTAGCACTATAGATGGAAATGCAAAAATTCTATATTCTGCGAGCGATCAGTTAGGTGATAAATGAGAGGCGAGACAAGTGCAACTAAACTTCAGTAAACAATCATTGAGTTTATAAACAGTGACTTGCAAGCAAGAACGTCACAAAAATTCAAACATGAAAAACCATGTGCTAGCGTGATAACACAAGTTTGTCTATTAACAGTGCAGAGAAGAGCTAGTGATAAGATAAAAAATCAAAACCATTACAGTGTACGAGCATTTATGAAACATGTGCGGTGCATGGCTCACCCCCTTAAAATGACACGTGAAATAGGGAGCCCTGTTCTAGAGAGGCGTACTGTAGGCGGGTCATCTGGTTTACCTTATTTTTGCCTTATTTTATGTATGGGTTCCCCCAGGTCCCTCAGTGTGAGGCACATCGTATATCCACCAGAGAGTTGCTAATGCATCTTCCGGTGTATTTTGCATCTTCCAGTCTTGGATGGTCTGGGATGCATCCTAGGTATTTATCGAGCTTATTCTTAAACACATCTACGCTCACTCCTGATATGTTTCTTAGATGAGCTGGCAGCACATTAAATAGTCGCTGCATTATCGATGCTGGTGCGTAGTGGATTAATGTCCTGTGCGCCTTCCTTAGTTTTCCTGGTATATTTTTGGCACTATTAATCTACCTCGGCTTGCTCTTTCTGATATTTTTATCTCTATGAGGTTTTCAGTAATTCCTTCTATTTGCTTCCATACTTTTTATCATGTAGCGTTCTCTTCTCCTTTCTAGACTGTATAGTTTAAAAACTTGCAGTCTTTCCCAGTAGTCAAGGTCCTTAACTTCTTCTATTCTAGCAGTATAGGACCTTTGTACACTCTCATTTCTTCAATATCCTTTTGGTAGTGTGGGTACCATATCACATTGCAGTACTCGAGTGTACTACGTACATAAGTTTTATAAAGCATAATCATGTGTTCAGCTTTTCTTGTTTTAAAGTGTCTGAATAACATTCCCATTTTTGCTTTACATTTAGCCAACAGTGTTGCTATTTGGTTGTTGCATAACATATTCCTATTTAACATTACACCAAGGTCTTTAATTGCTTCCTTGTTTGTGATTGTCTCGTTATTAGGTCCCTTGTATGCATATACCATTCCTTCTCTGTTTCCATAATTTATTGATTCGAATTTATCGGAATTAAATACCATCCTATTTATCTCCGCTTATTCATATATTTTGTTTAGATCTCTTTGTAGTGAGTTCCTATCTTCATCACAAGTAATTTCTCTACTTATTCTTGTGTCATCGGCGAAACTTCTCACTACAGAGTTTTCAACATCACAGTCTGTCTGAGGTCATAATAACAAACAGCAGTGCAGCTAATACCGTACCTTGTGGCACGCCAGATGTTACCTGATCTTCATCTGATTTCTCGTCATTTGCAACCACTATCTGTTTTCTTTTTTGTAGGAATTCTTTTACCCATTTTCCTATCTTTCCCACAATCTTATGCTTTCTCATCTTTTTCTCTAATATATTATGGTCTACCTTGTCAAAGGCTTTTGCAAATTCTAGATAGATCACATCTGTGTCTTTTTCATTTATCATATTTTTGTAAATATTTTCATAGTGTGCTATCAGTTAGATTTGTGTACTTTTTCTGGGCACAAAACCGTGTTGACCTAAATTAAACAAATTATTTTTAACCAAATGATTCATTATTTTCTTTTTTATTACCCTCTCATACACTTTCATAATATGTGATGTTAGACTAACAGGTCTATAATTGCTTGCCTCTAGTCTTGATCCACTTTTGACGATAGGGGTTATATAAGCTAATTTATGTTTAACATATATCTCACTCATATCTACACTTTGTCTTAGCAATATTGCAAGCGGCTTCGCGATAGTGTTTGCATTTTTTTTAACAAAATCGCTGGAACTCCATCTGGTCTGGCTGCCAATCCATTTTTAATTTCGTTTATAGCCTTGACAATATCTGCTTCATTAAAATCTATATCCGTTAGATATTCAACATTTTCTTCTCTCATTTCTGTTTCATTATTCTCATTCGCAATTCTTGGCGTGAACTCACTGTTATATTTTCCTGCTAATATGTTGCATATTCCCTTTTTTTCATTTGTTAGCCGTCCTTCAATTCTTAGAGGGCCTACATCTAATCTCCCTTTATTCATCTTTTTTTGCATAGGAATAAAGTACTTGCGTTTTTTTTTTTTTTATATTTAGAAGTGTCCTTTCTTCTAAGTCCCTTTTTTGGGCTCAAGCCATGTCGTCGTGATGGAAGTTCCTTAAAGTAGCTTCCTAAGGGATATATGTACTACAGTGTTATTCCCAGAGAATTTTACCTTTAGGTATCCAGAATTCTAACTCCTGGCGCGAATATCCTTAAAATTTCTCTAAAGGATATCGCATAATAGCAGCGGACGCATTCTTGTCACGCCTCCATAGCAATCTGCACCCCAAACAGCGTTTTGGCTTCGTGGAGGATGTGGCAAAAGGGAGCCGTCCAAAGACTCTCCCCGCTCTCGTAATACTATTGGGAATACAACAGTGCCATTCCCACGACACGGCGAACATTCCCTTTTTTGTAGCGATCTCGCTCGGTGATATTTCCTGGTGATCTAACTTTTCGATCGTTTTACAGGATTATTATTATGCTTTCTCCATCATCTTCCGCCTCTGGCAAGTTGAGCATCGGGTATTTACTATGAGTATATTAGCTCCTGTTTCACAATGAAATTAGAGTATTTTATTGTGTTTAAGAGCTAGGCCAGTTACTGGAGGCGCCATGGCGCCGTCGTTTGTTAGGCATGTGTTATTTATATAGCAGAACGACTTCCAGTTTTTAATAGCTTTATTTAATTATTTTAATTATTTAGCTATTTAGGCAATTACTCCTGTAAAATTTTGATAATGTGCATAATTTTTGTTTCCCTTTTCTCTGTCGATCGTATAATTAGAGTTTCGGTGATTTAGGTAACTGAGATCTCGTATAGCCTAGGTAACCTTACCTAGACGTTTTACTATACGTTCGACTTTCCCCGGTTAACCCCGTGTTTTGTTTTCATTCAGTGGAGACTGATACCTCCTATAATGTTATGAAACATTACATGTCTCTTCGGAGACTTGAGGGTAATCTCTTTCCCTCTGAGTGTAGCCTCAGGCTACAACCCTAATAGCCGTACCTTGAATTTTATTCAGACATGGCTAACTTAGGGTTTGTCCTGCCTCTTCCCTTAATCGTTGGTTGTGGTATACCATCGGGTTTTGGGATTTAGTCAGAATCTCAGAGTATTTAGTCTTATGTCGGCGACCTGCCGGCAGGGCGAATGGGTTGTAGGATACCATCATTCACCTGCCGGCCAGGTGGCCGGCAATGGAGGTTAGCCCTCATTAGCCGCACTTGAAGTTATGGTAGGATACCGTCTTCTCCTTGCGACTAAAAGACTAGTCCTATGCCACAGTACTCTGGGCTGAAGAGTAATTTTCTTTAGCCTAGGATACGTGGCACTGGAACTATGTTTCTTCTTTGTTAAGAGGCGGCGGCAGTGCCGCCATCCCCTTAACTGTGTTGGCAATCTCTGGGTTGGAGAACTTAGTCTCTCCTGTTCCCTGGGATTCTGCCGATACCGAAACAGAGTTTCTTTTACAGGTGGTATGATTGACAATTTTTGCCAGTTCCTTTCACACTCGTTACAGGACCCTGTTCCCTACCCCACTGTCCTCTTTTGATGGCTTAGCCATTGTCTTTCTTTAGGCTGGCATCTTACAACCTTCCTTTGCTGGTAGGTTGCCGGAGCCAGCCAGACTCCCTCTCGACCCATGTCTTTGGCTGACGGCAATTGCCGGCCTAGCTGGCAGCCAAGATGGCTGCCGGCGACCATGATGGCCGTGAGAGGGAAGTCCCTTCTGTTCCCAAGGTTCTTCAGTCCTCCCTTGGACTGCTGCTACAGGTCTTAGTGCCGGGGTACTGCCGGCCAGGCCGGCACAGATAATACTGACTCAGTTGGTACCACGCCGACTGTACTGGTACTGCTGGACCTGCCGGCCGGCAGTGTATCGGCGGTAGCTTGTCGGCAATAGTACTGTAGCTGCATGGAAGCCTGAATGGTACACTCACCCCTTCTATTAGAACCTCCTCTCTGGGAAAAGGCAGTCAAATTAGACTTTTACATCCTTAATTACTGTATACATTCACAGTAAGGAGTAGCCTTTTTTCCATGCTATCTCTCTCTCTCTCTCTCTCTAGCTAGCATGCCGGGTATGCCGGCAAGACCTAGCTATGCTGGCTACATACCGGCTGAACTACTGTATATCTTATACAGGTAGCCAGTATATCTGCATTATAGAATATACTGCAGATAGAAAACTACTATATAGTTTATACTTGTAGTTATTTCCAATATATTTTGGATATCCAACACAGGCATTTTCTGAGCCCAATCCTATATTGAATGAATATGATTTCTTCAATATCCTGATTAGAAATCAGTATTAGGATTACCCTACAATATTAAACACTTCAAGGCAGGAGTAATACACTCCTAACCCTTAAAGGGTGCAGCCTTTTTCCTTGAGTCTCCCTGATCAGGAAACTATATTTTAGTATAGTAGGAAGACTACAGCAAATAGGCTGAGTGGGATATACAAATATATGTCTTTATTTTTCTAGTCCAGCTGGCTTCATGCTAGATGGACCATACGGTCATGTGCTACTATGAAGGCAGCATAATGACTAGACTACAATACATGATGTACAGTAGCCAGTAAATTGCAATATAGACTTACTGCAATTAGAAAACTACAGTACCATGATACAGTAGTATTTTCTGACATACCTTGGGTACCCTTGTACGAGCATTCTGCTGGTACCGTTCATATATTGAATGAATAAGTTTTCTTCAATATTCTGATCGAGAATCAGTCATCCCGACCCCACAGTATTAACATTATTTTGGGACAGTGATTTGATACTTCTCTACCCCTGGGGATAAGAGTCCTTTTACTTGGAGTTACTCTATAGAGAAATCTCCATGTAGTTAATACTGAGGGGAGGCAACAGCATTTGCTCACAGGGGTACACAAATATGTATCTCCTACTATCCCTTTATAGCTTACTATCCTAAGCTACTCTATTGTAAAGGACATTTGCATGTTGATTGTCAAGGAGATAATCCATTGTATACTCATTTGGTTTTCCTTTCTTTACAGGAGGAACACCAGATACCTTGTGCTGCAGTCCTCTGCAAGGCCAAGAGTAAGTATTTTTACGGTCATAATACTTGCAGGTTTCATGCCCCCTGCAATATTATTTCTGGATCCCTACATTATTGGAACCCACAGGTTTGCAATATATGTCGGACATTAATGTCCGAAGGTTTTGAAAATCCCAAGTCTACGGAGATTAGGGATACAGCTCAATATAAGTTACACAACTGGGTGAGAGGCTTTCAAAAGATCTCTCCGGGACCTTTCCTACCTAATGATAGGATGCGTAAGCTACTATTTCCGGAAGAAAGGGAGGAAACAGTAGTGCCTCAGGAGCCAACTACATCCCCTGATGGCCAGAAAACCTTTGGGATTAAGGGCAAGAAGTGCCCCAGGGTAGAAGTGGAAAATGTTGTGTCAGAATTTCCTCCGCCTATGCCGGCTATAGAGCCATCGATGTCGACATCTTCGTCTTCTACCCCTCTATTGGATAATGTGGTACAATTATGTATCCAGCTGAAGAATCAAATAGAGAGCTTTCGTAAACAAAACGAAAAGCAGGAAGTAAAACGCAAGATAGAGCCTTGTAAAGCTTCTCTTGTCGCTTCCCAGGGGTCAGTCAAACGACCCTTGAATCAAGACCTACCAACATGCTCCATAACCAATCCCTGGAGGTTTGCGGAGCAGATGCCGATTTCAAATGGCAATCTCTACATCTCGGAGAAAATAGATGCTGTTCCTTTGGACAAAATTCAATTTTGGCCAAGCTTTGATGCTTTCCCTAATTGTTGGGTTCGACTGAAGTATGAACCAAAGTCAAGAAAAGGAGCGGAACCAAAGGAGGTCTTGATTCTCGACCATGATAAGGCACAGACTATCCTTTCAGGTAGTCTGAGAATGGCGGGTTATTCAGAGTCGAAGGTATTCTCACTGAATAACAGACACCCTTCCTTTCTTGCTCCTACTTCACTCTCCTTCCCCTTCATGGGAGAGGCATTTACTTCTGTTGCCAAAGCGGTAGAGGCGGGTAAGCCATGTCCCACACTCGATGAGTGCAAGTCTTTGTCACCAGCTTTTCCCGGACAGGAAAAGGATTGGAAGGACATCGCAAGTCGACAATTCAAGGTACATACATACATATACCATAGGCACTTCCCCCGATTTTGGGGGGTAGCTGACATCAACATATGAAACAAAACAAAAAAGGGGACCTCTACTCTCTACGTTCCTCCAGCCTAACCAGGGACTCAACCAAGTTCAGCTGGTACTGCTAGGGTGCCACAGCCCACCCTCCCACATTATCCACCACAGATGAAGCTTCATAATGCTGAATCCCCTACTGCTGCTACCTCCGCGGTCATCTAAGGCACCGGAGGAAGCAGCAGGGCCTACCGGAACTGCGTCACAATCGCTCGCCATTCATTCCTATTTCTAGCACGCTCTCTTGCCTCTCTCACATCTATCCTCCTGTCACCCACAGCTTTCTTCACACCATCCATCCACCCAAACCTTGGCCTTCCTCTTGTACTTCTCCCATCAACTCTTGCATTCATCACCTTCTTTAGCAGACAGCCATTTTCCATTCTCTCAACATGGCCAAACCACCTCAACACATTCATATCCACTCTAGCCGCTAACTCATTTCTTACACCCGTTCTCACCCTCACCACTTCGTTCCTAACCCTATCTACTCGAGATACACCAGCCATACTCCTTAGACACTTCATCTCAAACACATTCAATTTCTGTCTCTCCATCACTTTCATTCCCCACAACTCCGATCCATACATCACAGTTGGTACAATCACTTTCTCATATAGAACTCTCTTTACATTCATGCCCAACCCTCTATTTTTTACTACTCCCTTAACTGCCCCCAACACTTTGCAACCTTCATTCACTCTCTGACGTACATCTGCTTCCACTCCACCATTTGCTGCAACAACAGACCCCAAGTACTTAAACTGATCCACCTCCTCAAGTAACTCTCCATTCAACATGACATTCAACCTTGCACCACCTTCCCTTCTCGTACATCTCATAACCTTACTCTTACCCACATTAACTCTCAACTTCCTTCTCTCACACACCCTTCCAAATTCTGTCACTAGTCGGTCAAGCTTCTCTTCTGTGTCTGCTACTAGTACAGTATCATCCGCAAACAACAACTGATTTATCTTCCATTCATGGTCATTCTCGCCTACCAGTTTTAATCCTCGTCCAAGCACTCGAGCATTCACCTCTCTCACCACTCCATCAATATACAAGTTAAACAACCACGGCGACATCACACATCCCTGTCTCAGCCCCACTCTCACAGGAAACCAATCACTCACTTCATTTCCTATTCTAACACATGCTTTACTACCTTTGTAGAAACTTTTCACTGCTTGAAACAACCTTCCACCAACTCCATATAACCTCATCACATTCCACATTGCTTCTCTATCAACTCTATCATATGCTTTCTCCAGATCCATAAACGCAACATACACCTCCTTACCTTTTGCTAAATATTTCTCGCATATCTGCCAAACTGTAAAAATCTGATTCATACAACCCCTACCTCTTCTAAAACCACCCTGTACTTCCAAGATTGCATTCTCTGTTTTATCCTTAATCCTATTAATCATTACTCTACCATACACTTTTCCAACTACACTCAACAAACTAATACCTCTTGAATTACAACACTCATGCACATCTCCCTTACCCTTATATAGTAGTACAATACATGCACAAACCCAATCTACTGGTACCATTGACAACATAAAACACACATTAAACAATCTCACCAACCATTCAAGTACAGTCACACCCCCTCCTTCAACATCTGAGCTTTCACACCATCCATACCAGATGCTTTTCCTACTCTCGTTTCATCTAGTGCTCTCCTCACTTCCTCTATTGTAATCTCTCTCTCATTCTCATCTCCCATCACTGGCACCTCAACACCTGGAACAGCAATTATATCTGCCTCCCTATTATCCTCAACATTCAGCAAACTTTCAAAATATTCCGCCCACCTTTTCCTTGCCTCCTCTCCTTTTAACAACCTTCCATTTCCATCTTTCACTGTCTCTTCAATTCTTGCGCCAGCCTTCCTTACTCTCTTCACTTCTTTCCAAAACTTCTTCTTATTCTCTTCATATGACTGACCCGATCCCTGACCCCACCTCAGGTCAGCTGCCCTCTTTGCCTCACGTACCTTGCGCTTTACTTCCACATTTTTCTCTCTATATTTTTCATACTTCTCTATACTATTACTCTGCAGCCATTCTTCAAAAGCCCTCTTTTTCTCTTCCACTTTTACCTTCACTCCTTCATTTCACCATTCACTGCCCTTCCTCATGCTGCCTCCAACAACCTTCTTGCCACATACACCACTTGCAATCCCAACAAAATTTTCTTTTGCTAACTTCCACTCCGCCTCTAAATTACCAGTTTCTCTTACCCTCACCTCGTCATATGCCATTTTCAACCTTTCCTGATATTTACTTTTTACCCCCGGTTTGATTAGCTCTTCAACCCTCCCTAGCTCCGTTTTACATCCACCTACTCTATTCCCCCCGCCCCCCCTCTTTTGCTACAGCTAATTTTCCTTCCACCAAAATATTATCAGACATACCGTTAGCCATACCCCTAAACACGTGCACGTCTTTCAATCTTCCAAACATTTTTTTAGTTATCAACACATAATCCATTAATGCCCTTTCTACTACTCTTCCATTTGCCACTCTTACCCATGTATCCTTATTTTTATCTTTCTTTTTAAAAAAGCTAGCACTTATTACCATCTCTTGTTCAACACACATATCTACCAGTCTCTCACCACTCTCATTTTCACCTGGTACGCCATACTTCCCAATGACACCTTCTACCTCTCCAGCGCCCACTCTAGCAATTAAGTCACCTATGACAACTACATAAATCCTTCTACCCAGTCCTTCTACACACCTAGTTAATTCATTCCAGAACTCATTCCACTCTTCTTCACTTTTCTCACTCCCTGGCCCATACACACTTAAAAAACGCCCAACATTCCCTACCCAACCTAACCCTTACCCACATCAACCTAGATGATATCTCCTTCCATTCCACTACTTTACCTGTCATCCATTCACTCAGCAATAGAGCCACACCCTCTCTCGCTCTTCCCCTTTCAATCCCAGACACTCTACCAGACATTTCACCAAACATCACTTCACCCTTTCCTTTCATCTTTGTCTCACGCAACAGTGAAACACGAAACAAGGAAGCTAATATCTTCCAACATCTGGGGTAAAGACCTCTTCCCACACGAGGTCATTAAGGAAGTAATTAAGAACGCCACCATGGAGAACATAAGTCTTCTCCAAAAATGGGGCATTCCTTCAAAGAGAAAATCTTCTGGGGTTGTGGGTCCCCAACCTAAAAAGAGGATCGAAAATGCTGGAAATATCCGGGCTGCTCAACAACATCCCATTATTCCAGTGACCACGGTGCTACACGCAGATGGTCAGAAGTCTAAGCCTACTGACTACTCGAAGCATAAAGACGCTTCGGCTAGGAGGAACTTTCCCTCATGATTGCAGGACCTTCGATCCTTCGGCCCAAAGCCTATTCAAGATGAGCCATTGATGGGAAACAGAAATGTCCTGGAAAAGTATACCTGAGAGCTATAGAGCATACAGGTGGTAAGAAAACTATAGCTCATCGAGTTCCAGGGAAGGCTGTTTTGTGTTCACGAGAAAGACTCAAGATATCAATGAGCCATTCTGAACTTGTCGCCACTCAACAAGTTCAAGTTCATAAAAAACAGAAAGTTCTGAATGTTAATCCTTCTGAACATATGGACCTTGTTCCAATTAGGTGTGTTCATAGTCTTGTTAGACCTGAAAGGTGTCCTTCGGAACCTTCCAGTCAACCACCCCCCTTCCTCCTATCTAGAATTCATGTTACAGAGAGTAACATTCATCCTAGGAAAGATACGTGTTGGACTCACAGTCCTAAGTATCTTCAAAGGATTGACGAACTTAGTCACGTCAAAGTCAAGCCTAGAAATAGTTCAGGTATTAATATACCTGATCAAGAGGCTGGAGTGGGCAGCACCCGATGTGTCCAGCCAATGAGCATTCAAAGAGATGACCCGGTTCCTGGGACATCACGGATGCAAGATAGGCTTCTAGAAGTCTCGACTTTCTCCAGCTCAGGGGTTTCGATGTTTAAAAAACCATCGAAGCCCTCAGTCACATCAACTCTCCTCTCCTTTGGAAATATAAAAGGAGCTCGTGAGGTCTGTCAAGAGACTCAGGTATTCAGTCAGAATACCAAAACGCCAACAGGAAAAGCGCTAAACTTTCTCCAGTTCGCTATAGTGACAGACCTGGTGCTAAGGGCACACCGGAAAGATGCGTTAAGAGCTTGGAGAAAACATGCATCAAACGCTTGAAGAGATCAAAACAGACTGAGATCGGTCCCTCTTTAATCGCTTCTCTAACAGAAATTAGAGCACGAAAGTCCCAAGACTCTGCTGGTCCTTTCATGGGTGGGGAAGCCCCCTCCACACAGATCAGGCTCCCTACGACTGATTTGGGACACCGAAGCGATAATAAGACATCACATTCGAATGTCTCATTCATTCTTGGTGAAGTTACCCATCCCTCTCTTAAAGGGACGGCACCTACCAGCAGTTCATTTACAACTGATCCACGATGTGATGGTGGATACTCTATTTCGATACAAACCGATAGAGTTGGAATGGTCCATGGGCGCAGACATATTCCCTCCCAGATGGGAAGAAGTCCTGGAACTGCAATTCGACCTCTTCATCACGAGCGTCTTCAAGAAACTACCTCGCTATATGGCCCCGTACGAGGATCCTCTAGTGGGGCTGATAGACTAGATGAGGCTGGTCCTAGCTCTGACCCTAGGTATATTTCCGAAGATTCAGAAATTAACTGCCTTCGTTTTATCACAGAGAACCCAAACCCTTCATTTCATGATTTTCTCGTCTAGCAGTTAGAAAAAGGTTTGGGATCTCAAAAGGCAATATAGAATTCTTAGAAGAATACAAGGCCAAGTCAACTAAAAGACAATATGAGTCTTCCTGGAAAAAGTGGGTTGCGTTTGTCAAAGCAATTGGACTGAAAGAAATTTCAATAAACTTCTGTCTGTCCTTCTTTGTCCACCTTCATAGCCAAGGTCTGGCGGCCAATACGATAAATACGTGCAAGTCAGCCTTGACTAGGCCTCTCCTATATGCCTTTCAAGTGGTCCTGGCGAATGAAATCTTTAATAAGATTCCAAAGACATGTGCTAGGCTTAAGCCCGCGGTACCACCAAAGCCCATCTCTTGGTCTTTGGACAAGGTCTTACATTATGCATCATCTGTGAACAATGAAGATTGTTCTTTTAAGGATCTAACCCAAAAGGTTATTTTTCTGTTCGCTATCGCCTCCGGGGCTAGGGTTAGTGAAATAGTGGCCCTATCCAGAGATGAGGGTCACATTCAGCTCACGGAAGTGGGAGAACTGAATCTATTTCCTGATCCATCCATTCTCGCTAAAAACGGGCTATCCACTAAGAGGTGGGGTCCCTGGAGAATCTTCCCTCTGAAGGAAGATGTCTCTCTATGTCCTGTAGAGTGTCTAAAGGTCTATCTTCGTAGAACTTCAGATTTTAGGGGATGACAGCTCTTTAAAGGAGAAACTTCTGGATTAAATTTATCCATAAAACAACTAAGGGCGAAGCTCACCTACTTTATTCGTAGAGCGTATCCGGACTGTACTCCCGCAGGTCATGATCCGAGAAAGATTGCTTCATCACTGAAATTCTTTCAGTATATGGACTTTGAGCGCCTTCGTTCATACATTGGATGGAAATCATCCAGAGTGTTTTACAAACACTATGCAAAACAAGAGCATGAACTGAAACACTTCGTAGTGGCGGCAGGTAGTGTATTAAAACCTGCCCCCTAATTACTGTAGTAAACAGTTTTTGGTTTGGGACCTCACATGTCCTCTCACATGTAACGGATGAGAATCATCCAGGGTGTTCTACATACACTATGCTAGACAAATCCATGTTCTGAAGCAATATGTGGTGACGCCAGGTAGAGTATTCAACCTGCCGTCTAATTCTACGATGAACAGCTAATTTACTGGGACTGTCAATTAAAGGGAGAAGAGGTCACCCTTCTTAGGTGTGACTTCCTTTAATTAAGTATTACCATGATAACACTGGCTCTGTTCAAAATCCCAGGTGTGGAATTATACAGATAGCACTAGTGCCGGTGTACGAAGTACACAGTGCAGATAGAAGTAACCAGTACAGGAATTATGAAGAGAATTTGTTTTATAATTTTCTTCAGTCTGAGAGTGGCACTCATCATTTCTAACTTCAAGAAGGAAATATAGTTTCTGTACTTGTTACAGGTATAATCCCATTGTCATACTACATTCGTTTAACTGAACATCTTTTAGTCATTTATTAGTAATAAATGTCTATTAGAATGTAGTGCGTCCACCTTCGCCAGACAATTATATGTATAAATGCCAGAGTTCTTCAACTTACCAAAGTAAGTATCCTTCATATATTTGTATGTATCAAATAATAGATATAAGAGACACTGATGTTATTTTAGCAAATATACAACTATGAGACTATTTGTATATTCAGTGTGTACTTATGTTTGGTCATACTATGTATGTTAACCTCAAGATCCCTTTTCTACTGTCTAGAATGACTCTTCCCTGTAGGAGGCAGGAAGCACTAACATTGGTTATGATAAGTGATGGTGACGAATAACGGTAACGTCCCTTGTCTCGTGTGGTCCCCATGACCATAGAAAAGGTTGCTATAAGGTTTAGGCACTGATTAAAAATCCACAGATACACTAATGCTCTGGTATGCTTCCATCACGACGACATGGCTTGAGCCCTACAACCGATTTTGAGCGAAGCGAAAAATCTATTTTTGGGTGAGATGGCCATGTCGTCCTGATGGACCCACCCATCTCTTCTAAAAGAAAAGATCTTCACAGTACCCCTACAGTGGTACTGTATCTGTAACACCACGCTCAATGCTACAAGGATTGTCCGCCGTCGTGGGAATGGCGCTGCTGTATTCCCAATAGTATTACGAGAGCGGGGAGAGCCTTTGGGCGGCTCCCTTTTGCCACATCCTCCACGAAGCCAAAACGCTGTTTGGGGTGCAGATTGCCATGGAGGCGTGTCAAGAATGCGTCCGCTGATATTATGCGATATCCTTTGGAGAAATTTTAAGGATATTCGTGCCAGGAGTTAGAATTCTGGATACCTAAAGGTAAAATTCTCTGGGAATATCACTGTAGTACATATATCCCTTAGGAAGCTACTTTAAGGAACTTCCATCAGGACGACATGGCCATCTCACCCAAAAATAGATTTTTCACGTCACTCAAAATCCGTTTTTTCATTTTCTTTCGACTGTATAATCTTTTGTTCTGCATTTTCTATCTTACATTTTATTTCCATCATTTTCCACACATTTTTTTTTCTTTTGCAAGATTTTTCTTCCACTTTCTAATTTTCTGAAATAAGATCCTTCTGTCTCTTGGTATGCATGTCTTTTGTTTATTGTTTTTTTTTCAGTGCATATTTTTCAACAATTTTCTCCAGTATTTTGTACAGTATATCCGTATTTACCTGTATATTATCACTTACAAATACATTTTTCCATTCTTTATTCAGTTCTTCATTTATTTCAGACCATTTTATATTCCTACTATAAAAATTATATTTCCCATATCCTTCCCAACGTTTTGTGCTTTGATTAATTCTGCGATCACTTGCTTTGGAATGGACTATTAATTCTATGACATTGTGGTCTGAAATTCCCGTGTTATACACTATTATTTCTTTAACATAATTCACCTCATTCACAAATACTAGATTTAGGACATTTTCCTTTCTTGTTGGAATGTGGTTTATTTTGTTGCATATTATGGTCTAATAGCATATCTTGAAGCTTTTCATATTGCCTCTTATCTTTTGCGCTACTATTACTCTCTTTTTTATATGTATACATACAACCACTTTCTTCTATCAGTTCTTTCCAATCCACGAAAGGAGAGTTAAAATCTCCGGATAGGAGTATATTCCAGTCCTTATGGTTTCTACATATATCATCTATTTTTTCTATTATTATTTCAAACTCCTTAGTATTTTGGGGGTCTGTAAACTACAATATTCACTAGTTTTTCAAATTCAAATTCTACCGCAATCAATTCACATTCTGTGTTGCTGTATTTTTCACAGACTTTTCTTTGATTTATGTCTCTTCCATATATTGCGGTTCCCCCTTGATTCCTATTTGTTCTGTCTGATCTATAAGTTTGGAAACCCTTTATCTGGTCATCACTGCCAGTCTCTTGGGAATACCATGTTTCACTTGTATTTAATATATCTATTTTTTTCAATTTGGGTTAGTTCTTCTAAGAACTCTATTCTCCTTTTAGTGTTACTCGTGACTAATCCCTGTGCATTCATCACTATTATGGTTTGTGTTGCATCCCCATTATTTAATATTGGTAATAATATGGATTCTCCCATGCTTCCTTTCTGTTCTGATATGATGTTCTTTTCTTCATTTCCAGGAATTCTGCCATTAAAAAATCCAACTTTTCTATTATATTTGCTCTTTCGTCTTCATATTTATTTTTGTGTATACCTGCAATTATCCCTATATCTGCACCAACCCCTGGCATTATAGATGCATTCTTTGTAGTTGGGCTCTAAATGTGCATATTTGGATTCAAAGGCCTCATATCTTGGGGCCTATGGTGCATACCGTGGTATATACGCGACCTGCTTTTTTGTTTCTTTTTTTGTTCCATTTTTGCTTTCATTTTTGTTTTCAGTTTGCTAAGTTTTCTTACTTTCATTCATGGTTGCAGGATGCATATATCGACATTTTTTGTTGAAACTGCATCTTTTTCCTTCTTTTAGGTTTTTGCCTATTTTTGGATGGAGATATCTGCATTCGTCTCCATATCCGTCTAAATACGCACATTTACCATATATTTCATAATTATGGCATATCTTTGGATACTTGTAGTAGCATCTTTCGCCAAATCTGCAATTCCCTCTTTTCAGCAAATTGCAGACTATATCTTTCTTTTCTTTTTTTTTCTTGTTCTTGCTCTTCCCTAAAAGTATGTAGGTCCGGGTAGTCTCTCTTGGGTCTATTATTTGTTTCCATCTGATAATTTATTTCTTCATAAGTATGGTGTTGGATAGCATCATAAGTTATATCAATGATTTCCTCTGCATCCTTACACATATCCTGTTCACTTTTCTCTTCTTCTTCTTCTTCTTTTACTTCTTCTTCTTCTTCTTCTGCTTCTTCTTCTTCCTCTTCTTTATCTTCAACTATTTACAGATTTAGTCTCGACTTAATTATATTTTCTACCCAGACTAAGCATGTTGAGCAGAATACCTTTGTGTGTCTCTTTTTTTATTTTTTGCTGTATTTCAGCACATGTAGGGTGTGTTGGAACATGGCAGGCATCACATTTTCTAATCAGTTGTTGAGGATTATTAATGGAATACCATATCTTACATGTATTACACCATTTTGGCATTCTTTTTCCCAATGCATCAATCAGCATATTCACCATATTGGACTTCTTATTGTTCTTTGATGGAATGTGTTGATTGATGTAGACTTTCTTTATAAGTCTCTTTATCACTTGGATCTTCTTTGGAATTTCTTCTATTATTTTGCTGATGTTTTCCGCAGATTTGCTCCAGTTTATTGGATCATATTGTTTCAATATGTCTGCGAATATTTTTCCGTCACACTGGTTGGAGTTACTAGTGACTTCTGTTATCAGACGGTCGAGCTCTTGTTTCGCCAACTCATGGAATTTACTTTTGCTGACAGCAGGAATTTCCCCTCAAGCTTTGTCTGTATTATAGACCGCCATCTTGATCAGATTTTTAGTAATTCACAAGATAACTATCCTATGCCGACGTTTTATCCTACTTTTCTGACCTCAAATTAATCACCGACTATTCACGAAAACTTGTAGCTATATTGCACTCGATAGCCTTTTGTTATCCTCGTTAAATCAGGATATTTTTAGGGTCACACAAGTGTATTCACTCACCGGCACACAGATACAACTCGAGGCTGGAGATATGGTATGCAAGTTTTAGGCAGTCAATGGAGACAGAGTATTCTTTGCCATGAATGTTGATGCAGAAAGCCTTCAGCATAAGCCTGATGGCTTAGAGTAAATTTGCCCACTATGGGACATAGGCGCTGGAAATATTTGTAGAAGGTTGAAAAAGTAAAAAATTCTGCAAGGACGACCAACGGGTCATTAAATACCATTTCAGCTACTAAGACATCCATGGCGTCTTTAGGAGTGATTCTTAGTCCAAGGAGGACCCAGGGAAGCTGGGTAAACCAGTTGATATAAAAGACTTTTGCTTTGGCCATATCTCCCTTTCATGTTGATGACTTCAGCATAAAAGGATCTCTTTGGATATCATACTTCCATTGCTACCTGCTGTAACCTTTTATTCCATCTATTCCTGGATACCAAGGGATAAAAAAAATCTGGTACTATAAGTGGAAATGGAAAATTTCTATATTCTGCGAGCGATCAGTTAGGTGATAAATTAGAGGCGAGACAAAGTGACCAGTTGATATCATATCTGCTTTAAGGGTGTGATGAAAACGTTCAACCATTCTGTCGGCACTGGGATTGTAGGCAGTTGTCTGATGTAGGGTTATGCCCAGGAGGTTTGCTAATGATATCCACAATTGAAAGGTGAAAGTGGTACCCCTGTCAGAAGTAATATGCACAGGGATATCCAATGTCGCTATCCATCCAGAAAGTAAGACAGATGTACGTGAGGCGAACATTGCAGTTTCCATGTGGAGCACTCAGTAACGGTAAACAGGTAACGATGGCCTTGTGATCTTGATATAGGACCTACTATGTTGATGTGAATGTGGGCAAAATGCCGCAGAGGTTGAGGAAATTTGGTTACTTCTGAATCCGTGTCGATGTACTTTTGAAGACTGGCATGAAGTACAGGCGCTGACACATTCCTTAGCGTCCTTAGTAATGCCATGCCAGATGAATTTTGTCTTCAGTAGCTGTGCAGTAGACTGACACGAGTGATGTGAAAGGCCCTGAATGAAATCAAACTCCTATTGGCGCATGGCAGCAGGTATCCATGGTCTAGGTCTACCAGTACTGACTTCACAGAGGAGTGTAGCATTGGAGTAGTCAAGAGGGATGTCTTCCCAACGGAGGGATGTGCAGGATGTCCTACATGCTTGGTACTCTGTATCTTTGTGTTGAGCTTCTGCTAAGTCATTGTAATCCAATCCCATGTGAATGCTTCTTGACAGGGCATCAGCAACAGGATTCATTTTCCCAGTGACGTGTTGAAGGGTGCAATTGTGTTCAACCATGGGAGAGAGATGTCGGCGTTAACGGGCACATCAGGCATCGGACTGTTGAGTGAAGGCGTGCACCAGAGGCATGTGGTCCGGGCAAATGATGAAGTGGATATCTTCTAAGAAGTGGTAAAAGTGATGGACAGCCGAGTGCACCGCCAGCAACTCGGGGTCAAAGGTAGAGTAGACTGATTCTCCCAATTAGTGAGTCGAACCATCAACCACCTGTTAGAGTACTGCTCTGATAGTGACATTGCTGGCATCGGTGGAGAGCAGGAGAGGAGCAAGTGGCACGGGAAAAGTGAGAGCAGCAGCTGTTGATAAGGCATTCTTTGCATTGAAGAGCTGCCTCTTGAAACCCCACTTCAGGTCTTTTGACTTGCCCTTGTAGGTGGTGCAGAAGGGGGAAAGAGATGCTATAATGGCTGGCAGGAATTGTTGATAATAGTTGATCATGCCCAAGAATTTTTGCAGTGCTTTGATGGTCGAGGGCGTGGAAAAGTTATGAACAGAAACTACCTTCTCAGGAAGGGGGTGGGTTCCTTCAGGAGTGATGCGGTGCCCTAAGAATGATACTTCGTTGGCACCAAAGGTACATTTGTCGTACTAAACTATAAGGCCGTTCTGTTCTAGGCGGTCGAGCAGGATGCGTGGGTAATGGAGGTGTTCCACTTTGGAGGAAGAGAGCACAAGTATGTCATTCACTTATCCTACACAGAAGGGGATGTCCCCTAAGGTGCCATCCATGAGTCGTTAAAAAGTGGTCCCAGCATTACGAAGGCCAAAACAAGAGTAATTGAAGGTGTACGTACCAAAGGGGTTGATGATGCCGGCCTTAGGGAATGTCATCTGGGTTCAGGGACAACTGATAATACCCCTTCAGGAGGTTATGCATGGAGAAAAGCTTTGCTCTGTGCAAGGAGGTGGTCATTTTGGCGATGTTTGTCTCGGTGTTCAAACGCCTGTAATCCACATACGAATGTGGAGAGGCATCTTTCTTCATGACAATGTGTAAGGGTGATTACCATGGGCTGGAGGCCTCTTACCAAAGGTCCATTTCTCCATTTCAATGAATGTTTGTGGCCAAACAAGCCAATTCCAGATGCCTGAATCTGGCAAACAGTGGGGGCCCCGTCATCTTGAGATGATGATAAATACCTTGTTTGGCAGGAACCACGGGCATTTGGCGAAGTTCTGGATGAAAGAATACTGTGTACAACGTAAGGAGGTCGGAGGCATCCGTGGGTGTGCTTATGTGGAGAGTGAGGTAGGAGGGGTTGGTTGAAGAGGTGTGGAGAAATAAGAGACTGCGATGACTTTTTGTCAGTGAGCGACATTAACCAGGAGGTTGTAATGAGAGAGAAAATCTGTGCTGAGGATTGGTAATGTGACATCAGCAACAAGAAACTTCCTGTGCTATTTGACTCTTCCAAACGATAATGTGCTGTTCTCGTAACCCTAACCGTAGGTGCTTTGGGTGTCGCAGGTCCATTAAGAGCTACCAGGTGGATGTCGGCAGATTTAGACAGACTGTCGTGCCCTGGAAAGTGGCCTTAGCAGAAAAGAATGGCAAGCGCCTGTGTTTACCAAAAATCCCACGCCCGTACCTGCATCATGTAAAAAGAAGAGATTAGTGACAGGATAGTTCACTGCCCAAGTGATGGCCTACATGCACATTTTTTGGCCACTGACAACTGTTCAAATATTTCTTTGCAGCAACCCCCAAATTTAGAATGGTAGTAGCGTAACTGTGGCTGATGGGCATCAGTAAGTGGCTAGGGAGGTCAATGGTAGGGACTTGAGTGAATGATGGGGGGTGTTTGGCTTTGTTGCTGCTCTGACACGTCACAAGGTCTGTGTCTTATTGCATTCATGTCAGCCTCGGTTGATGTTGAATAGTTGTCCTCTTTGCCAGGAGTGGTGTTGATGGAGGTCTTGAATTTGATGAAGTGGCTGTGTATAATGGCGTTGACTTTGGTCATCAGGTCCTACATGGGCAAAATATCTATATCCGGTATGGTAGCGCGTACAGGTACATGAAAGCGTCGATTCCTAAGGGCACAAAGTCCCCTGGAGGTCATCAGAACTAACTGCCTTCCACAGAGCCACCAGAAAATCTCTTGACTAGATTGCGTAGACGCATTACTAAGGAAAATTTAATAGCTTACAAAAAGTGTAGAGCACAGTTTCGTCGAGCCATGAAAGAAGTTAGGCGCCATCTTCTGTGTGGAGGAAATTAAAAAAAGATAGCGGGCAAAATCACCCCCAACTCACCACCTGTGTTGAAGGTGGATGATCGATATGTAATTGGAGCAACTGAGGTTAGCAGTGCCCTGGCTGATCATTTCTCAAATGTTTCATGCAAGTGTGAAGCAGCTCCTGGTTACAAGTATAGGAGCATTGAAGAAGAAAATTTTAAATTTTGCAACAAGAAGGGAAGAGTTTAAAAAAAATGACTGCCTTAGAAGCCAGGTCTCTTTTTATAGAACTTGTTGCAGAGCAACAGGAATCGACTTGTATATATACTCATGGCTCCAATTCCGATGCTGGTGTTGGGATGGATTATATAGTAATGCTTTTAACTGTAGAGGTTCACTTCCTTTAACAGCTTTCATATTTACTGCTGAATTTACCGAAAGTCTTTTATTATATGGTATTGATTTAGGTTGCAAAGACTTCCTAATTCTTTAGCCTGGCAGACTGCAAGCCTTGTAAGGCACTCAACATACTGAGAGTTACACCCAAATCCCCTCAACCGTATGGTTTCCGGGTGAAACAATTGATACACTCTTGATATAGTTAGAACCAAGTTGTTTCCATTTAAGGTATCATCAATGCTTCCATGAAAATTGCCAAAGGTATCCTTTTGCAAATATTTTATTGGATTTAAAAAGAATATGACTGACATAGAAGCCAGGTCTCTCTTTATGGTACATGTAACAGAACATATGTAATCGACTTTTATATATACTGATGGCTCCAAATCCGATGCTGGCATTGGATTTGGAGTATATAGTAATGTTTTTATTCATAGAGGTTCACTTCCTCTTCACAGCTTTCATATTTAATGCCGAACTTTATGACATGCTAACCGCTTTTGGAAAAATAGCGTTGGAAGAGGGGAGTAACTTTACCAGTTTTAGTGATGCAAGGAGTGTCCTTCAAGCTTTAGAAGTTTCTAATTCCCGTAACCCTTTAGTTTTAATGATTTTAGAATAGGTTTTAATATTGACTAAGAGTTATAATTTTGCTGGGTTCTAGCACACGTAGGTGTGTCTGGAAACGAAAAACCAGATTTACTAGTAAAGAATACTGCAGCTGAATTGCGGCTAAAAAGGTATCCCACTCTTTGTGATGATTGTTTACCCAACATTAAGAATTTGATTTCTAATAACTGACCGCAGTATTAGGATAGTTTATTTGAGAATAAGATGCGAGAAATAACGAATGTTAAATCCCCCTTAAAGTATAACATGTTGCCCCAAAAGTGGGAGATTACTCTTTGTCGTCTCTGCATTGATCACACTCGGTTGACACTAGGATATCTGCTTACTGGCTAATACCAGCCATATTGTGACGACTGTTTGGTGCCCTTGAAAGTGAGGATTTGCTGACCGAATGTCCCACTACTTATAGTAGTGAAAGAATTAGATATGTTTGAGGCTCGAGGTGAGGATGGCAGGTTATCTTTGCCAAGATTCTTGGACATGCTAGCGGTATTTTTAGCTTTACCTCAGAAGCAGGTCTTCTGAAAGCTATTCAGCTTTTAAAAGGATATTGTTGCTTTTATGGTTTTAATCGCATATTCTTTTATTCTTTATTTATAATAAATAATATTGGCGTCAATGACTGTAGATGTCAAGATGCCAGAAAACCTCAAATCAATCAATAAATCAACTCTGACCTTCAAGGAATTTCTATTCGATCTTGTTTATTTAGCCTTTCTCAGGATTTTGGAGGATTTTTTTAGACTCGTTTAGAGGCTTATGATTACATTACTTATGTAAATTTAGATAGTTCGGACGTATTAATGTCCAAGATGAAAGTTAATCTCCTCAAATCTGCTGTTCCTTGATGCGATAAGGTTTCTAATGCTTCAAGGAAAGTCATAAGAAAGTGTTATAGACTATATAAATCTAGTTTCTTGTCTACAACCATTATATTTTCTCAGCATGCTCAAGGTAAGAAGAATAAATATTTTAGAAAACCGGAAAGGAATCCTGACTTTTTCATGTTAATGGCATAAACTCAAGCCCCCTTCAAGATTATTCTGGAAAAAGATCAGGAAGCTAAACGGTAAATTTGTCGCCTTGCCAGTGTGTCTTAAAAATGCTGTGCTTATTACTAAGCCTAATGAGGTTGAAAAGAAATTAGGAGATAATTTCTCTGAAATTTCATTTCTAAGAACTATTTGACAGAATTCCATTACATTCAGATGTTAACCATTTCCTTTAATTTTGGAATTCCAACTTCTGAATCTTATAATGCTAAGTTTTCATGGAGGCAATTGTGACAAGCTGTTACAACCAGATTCAACATACCCTGGTGATGATGATAATATTCATGTTATACTCAAATCGCCTCCTGAGCAGGGTAAATGTTTCCTTCTTGAGATGCTTAACAAAAAATAAGAAACTGGCAAGTTTCCTCTTCAGAAAACTGCCATTGTTCTTCCAAATAAGAAATTCACCAAAATCCTCACCATCCCACCAGCTAATAATATCAATGACAAGCTGTGTCAGCCAGTTATTTGGAACGATTGTATGATTGAGGGTAATGTGGCATCTAAAGAAAAAGGTTTTCTATCTTCTATACATCTTGGTGTAAGAAAAACGATCTACCTTGGATCCTTTACTTCCGATTGTCAACCCAAATCTACTGTAATGGTTTTCTGCTATAGATCTGAGAATTTGACTGGGGAATAACCATTACCAAAAAATTTTATTGTATCTTGGAAAGGTTTATGAAACTATTTGGAAGTTTGGCGTTATTGAATAGCTTCATAGCAAGGGAATTAGATGGAATATGATTCATTTCATCAACTCCTTTCTAAATTATAGATATATTAGAGTTCAAGTTATCACTACTTTGTCAAGCAGTTATGAATTGGAAGAAGTGTTCCCCCAAAGGTAGTGTCTTTAGTGTAGCTTCATTTTTGCTGACTACTTTACCTTCTGTTACTTCATATGATGCTTCCACCACATGCAATTATTTACAAAGATTAGTGGAGCAGTAAGTAAATGACTGGAAGAATATTATTTATGATTTTTAGCTCTATCTATGGTCGTGCAATTTTCCAAGAGCATTCATAAGGAAATTACTTCACTTATTAAATTGAATGATACCCTCATTCCATATTAAAAGGAAGTTGAATTTCTTAGGACTTTTGACAGCAAGTTAACCTGGTCTAGTCGAAGGAAAGAAATTTTCCTAACATTTTAAAAATAGTCACATTTTAGATGGGTATTGTTCAAAATGTGCCTTACAATTATAATCATAATGCTCATGGTCATATGCAAAACAAAGTTAGAGAATTAGACATTATAAGTAATGTTAGAAATAATCTCTCAAGATGGGGATTATGCAGTACATGCCTAAGAGCTTAGAATAATTACAGAGATATGATTAGTAATAATAGAATTTATATTTTCATTACCATTATGAATTATGTAATTGCTCAGTCATATATACATACCTTATATATCAAAGAAGGAAAATAATTGTGATTTTTAATGAATCTGGTACAATTATGTAATCTGTTGAGTGAATCTACTGCTAGATAATGTTATATATGAACTAAATGATAAATTTTTAAGAATTGTATATTTTATTTAAATTTGCAATAAAATTATATTCTCAAGTCTTCTATTAATCTTTTGACGTTTTCTGTATTAACCCGTAACCACATATTTTTTGGTCACTACTATTCTTAAAACTATTTAAACCGTAGACCTAAGAGAACTCTTAAGTTAGAGCATTTCAAATAATTGATTTTCATGATTGAGTTTTTGAACTAGTAAAACAAAAACTCTTAACTTTTAAAAGAAAAACGTAACAAGTTTGGCGCCCGAACATTTAACTCAAGATTATGGTGTTATATGATAAGTCATGATGGCAGAATTAAATGAACTTCTTGTGATTGGTTGAACTCAAGGTTATGATGGGGTGAGTTCAGAGATTTTATAGAAGAGATAGGGGAAAAAGAAAGCAGAGTCAATACACATTGACAAATAAAAGAGAGGTATAGAGAAAAGGAAAAAGGAAGGAAGAGAAAGTGAAATAGTAAGAAATGAATGGATAGCAGAACGAGACTTTAAAAGGTTGCAGTTGGAATTGGAATGACCTTCCAGTTGTCTGTAACTAGAGTAAATCTCCACAAGCTTCAAGATTTTAATGAAAACTAATAACATAGATGCTTATTTACAATGATTTACGGTTTATGCAACGTTTGCAGATTGAAAAGCTAAGGTTTGGAACATAGGTTTAGCATCTTTAATTCAGGTAATAGCACATTGCATATATCACTGACACAAGATGAAGCAGCAGATTTTAACGGTGTTAAAATGCTTTGTTAAAAGGGTTTGAATGCACAGCAAAGGGATTCTGGAGTAAGTTTCGAAGCTTTTAGACTTTATCAAAGGTGAAATTGCTTTACAATTTGCCGCCAATATGAAAGAGTTATATGAAGGTTGTTTCGAAATGGACGAGTAAGTGCTTTGAAAGACTTAATGCTTTCTGTACCCTTTTATACTGCATGTGTTTATCGACCAAGTATGTTCTTGAAAGAGAAAAAACCGAAATCTTTGGGTGAAGTTGTTAGAGCATCAGACTTTTATATTAAGGCTGTACCCCATGTGTTTCACTCATGCTTGTACAATATAACGGTATTCTCTTTTTCATATACTGTATATCTTGCTTTCCCTCTTACTGTTAACAGAATCTTTTGAAGCCTGCCTTTACATGAATAAGTATGTTTGAATTGTCATGACAGTCTTGTCCAGAACTTCTTGTACATTAACTCGCTATTTGTTGTATTAAAGTCGGTTGCATTCACCTCGGCACTATTACAACCTAATGGCCCACTCGCACAATTGGCGACCCAAGAGTGATCGGCTCCCTCTTGCCTTTCCCTTTACTGCTGTGTCTTACTGTTTGATGATGCGCTCTCCGGCCCTGACTCTTCTATCAACGCCACACCCATGAAACTACCACCCTTTGCACGTAAAGAGACATTCTCCTGGTTTTAGCGTGTCGAGGCGCAATTTCACATTAAGGGCATGCCTCGCTCAAGCACCAAGGCAGACTGTACTCACGGCAATACCCAAAGACACTTTCCCAGAAATATCAGATTGGCTTTACAACCAAGGGAACACCCCAATAGCATACAACTACCTCAAAACATACCTTCTGGAGTGTGCTCTTTGTGTACGACGCCTACCCAAACGTGGACATGCTGCCATACCTGATGTAGCTATTCTCCCCATGAAGGATCTGATGACCAATGTCGATGCCCTTACAGACAGCCACTCCACCACCTTCAAGACCTTCATCAACGTCTCCACTCCTGATGAAGAGGACAACTATTCAACATAGAGTGAAATTGACGTGAATGTGGCACGACACAGATACCAAACCCACGATGTGCCGGAGCGGTGACAAAGCCGCCCACCCTGTCATGTGCCGGAGCGGTGACAAAGATGCCCATAACCAACATATACCACCACTTGCTCACGCCCCAACCAACGACCTCTATAGCCACTTAACTGATGCCCATCGTGTGTTATGCTACTACCACTCCAGATTCAGGGCTGCTGCGAAATGTGTGAACGGTTGTGAGTGGCTAAAACGTGTAGGTAGGTAATTGTTTGTGGTGGTGGCCACCCTTTTCACTAATAGTTTCTTCTTACAGCGTGTGAGTACTGGTGTGTGATTTTTGGTAGACAAATGTGCTTGCTATTCTCTTCTACTAAGTCCTCTCTCCGGGACACAACATAATCTGGCTAAGCCTGCTGACGTCCGCCTGGTAACTGCCATCGGATCTCTGATCGCAACCCACAGGTTTGAGACAATAACATTATCCTTTGGAAGCACCAAATATCATTGGAAGCAGCGATTACGTTTTGAGGTTCTTTCTCTCAAAACATTGTCAAATGGTGACATCTGGCATCTCTTTGTGGTTACGTTGACTACGACTTCAAAACAAACCATATTTTGTAACATTACTTTAAATTTTGGTAATTAACTTTCATAATGAAACCAACATTACAGTGAATAAAATATAGACTAGGATTTTTCTATTTAATCCTTGAGCAATAAAATTATAAACAAATATCAAAATTCAGAATTAAAAGCCCCTCTCCTGCTAAGTGTCAACTCTGTGAAGGAAATAATGTCGCTTGAAAACATAACAAATATTTTGTAGAAATTCTTTGTAGCCACAATGGCAACACTGCATTTAGCCACGCTGCCACTGGTCGAGGGAGTAACTGATTGGAAGTTTCTCGTTGCTGACGTGACATTGCCAATCGGTAAGGATTCCCTCTCCCATTTCCACCTGGTTGATGATACTCAACGTACATTCTTACTCGTCGACACCTCTTCAACCTGCCCCCTCTGGCATCACACTACACATCAGCACAGCCACAAATACCTACGGCCACCTCCTCATGTCGTACCCAGAAGTCTTCCATCCAGAACTTTGCCAAAAACTCACGGTTCCCGCCAAACACCATACCAAGACGACAAGGCCCCCAGTTTTTACAAGATTCAGGCGTCTGGCACTGGATCATTTGGCAGACGCCAAGCAAACTTTTACCAAAATGGAAGAAATGGGCCTTTGCAAAAAAGGCCTCAAGCCCATTGTCGTCACCCTTACATATTGTTCTGAAGAAAGATAGCTCCCAGCTTCCGTGTGGGGATTACAGGTGTCTGAACATGCAGCAGAACAGGATCACCTCCCCCACCTAAACATTGCAGATGTGACCTCCTACTTGCACAAAGTGAAGTTTTTCCCACGCTAGACTCCTGAAGCGGTATTATCATGTGCCCATTAACCCAGAAGACATCCCCAAGACCGCCATCACCATCCCTTTCGCTGCATATACCTTCAATTAATCCTGTTTCAATCTTCCTAATGCTGGGACCAATTTTCAACGTCTCATACAAGATATACTTGTGTTGTCTTCATCCAAAATGGAACACCTCTGTCACCTATGCTTCATGCTCGACCGCCTACAACAGAACGGACTTGTAGTCTGGTATGACAAGTGTGACTTTGGTGCCACCCCCTCATGAGAAGGTAGCAGCCGTTCAGAGCTTCCCCACGCCTTCGACTGTCAAAGTATGATCAACTATTATCACCGTCTCCTGCTTATGTTCTAAGACTTTAGTAAGGCTCCTATTTTCTGATGCTTAAGTTATTACTGGTAGGATCATCTGATTAAATACTTCTCTTTTTAGAGAGAGTATAATTTTAATTTACATAATACCTGTTTACATACCAAAAGTTCTGTTAATTTCATCCTCATGTACTGGGAAAATCCGTACTGTCTGTCCTAAGTAGGCCTACAGTATATTGGCTTTTAGTAGAAAAATTTTACATTAAAATATCTGTGATTTCACATTAAGTCAAAGTATTCATGGCAGATGTTGAGCGAAGTAAATGCTACAAGTGTTACTGCCATATCGTAAATTTAGTAGTAAATTTAATAGTCTTTTCCAGGGTTCAAATCGCCCAAACATCAGATTATGACAATTGAATATGTCATGTAATTAAATGGTTCTTTTGGTGATTTTCAAACTCCGTAAGGCTAAATTTTCCTAATCTTTTGAGAGGCAAAGTATTTGAATACTATAGAAAAATAACATTTATTAAGCTATATTATCTGATGTACAAACGATCTTAATTAGCAAACAATATTTAAACAATATGATTTTACTGTCCTCATTTTCAGTCACATCATGATGTACCTATTGAGTGTTAAACATAGATCTAGTTGAATTGTCGTTTCGTCTAGTTTTCGTGTTGAAGTGCAAGCGATTTTATATTATTAAAAACGGCATCAAAATACAATGATACATGTACACACAATTGTTAACATTTTGCATGCAGATTAGTTCTGTGGTGAGAAACTGTTCATGAATTTCAAATGGAGGTAAGGCAAGTTTTAATAGTGTGAACAGTTTTTCCTCTAAGAAAAAAAAAAGTGGATCTGTTAGCTGCCTTTTCAATTAATCCCAGTTGCATTCGGTTTAAAGAGGAAAAAGTTTCAAACAATTATTTCCCTTGGTGGAGTTGAGCATTTTTTTTTTTCATTATTTTGAATCATCTAAGTTCAAAAACTTATTCTAGTTTTTGTTCTGTTTGTTATGAATTATAAGCAAAACTGAATTAATTTTTGTGTGCCATAAATTCTCATTCCATTTCTAGTTTATAAATCATAATGTCTGCTATTACTGAATCAATATACACACATTATATATACACACATAGTGTATATATATATATATATATATATATATATATATATATATATATATATATATATATATATATATATATATTTATCTATATATATATACTGTATACATACACACACATATATATATATATATATATATATATATATATATACACACACACACACCTAAAGTTTAACTGGGCTCCACAAGGCATTAGAAATGTTGGAATGGCCAGACCTACATGGCTGAGGACAATGAAGCGTCCAAGAAGAGATGATGAATGGAGAAGTATTGAATTAAAAGCTCATATATATGTATATATATGTGTATATATATGTATATATATATATATATATATATATATATATATATATATATATATATATATATATATATATATATGTGTGTGTGTGAGTGTATATGTGTGTGTGGGTGATATTTGATATATAGTGCACACAGATAAACACATACACATTATACACACACACACACACACACACATATATATATATATATATATATATATATATATATATATATATATATATATATATATATATATATATATATATATATATATATATATATATATACATATATATAATATATATATATATGATATATATATACATATATATAATATATATATATGATATATATACATATATATAATATATATATATATATATATATATATATATATATATATATATATATATATATATATATATATATATATATATATATATATATATACAGCATACATATATATAGCCTGTACAGAGAGAGAAAGAAGATATTTAGAATAAGACGGAGACTGCATTTAGGTTTTACCATGTAGTATTTCGAATAATTATCAGTAAGTCTTCCTCAGGACTATATCAGTTGAATTATGATATTACACTTCAGTATAAATTCTGTGGCAGTGAAAATCAGACTAAAACAGAGATATCTAGAAACTCCGAAAGATAAATTTCAATATTAGTGTTGAAATACGTGAGTGATTTTTTTCACAAGGATTCACTGATTTTCATTCCCGATTTCATAAACTTCCTCCTCTTCGACGAAGTTTACGTTTCCTATCCTGCAATGTTCTTCATGTGTCCAAAGCAGGCTAAACTGTGAGGTTCACTCGCCTTCTCAGAAAATTTTGCTTTTAAAACTGCTTTGACCTCCGATTAGATTCTTTTTGGAGCAGCCCCGTTCCCTATGAAAAGCTGTGGTCTCATTGTTTCAGTATTTTCTCTTTAATGAATTAGTTTCTGTACTCTTGTCTAGGCAGCTTTGCTTTCATTTTCTGGATGTTCATGATTCTATTGTTGCAAAGGTGTTGAAGTCATGTTTTCAAAGGTGGTCTTGCTTGTATATGGCAGGTTAGGCCGTTATCTAGGCTTGCAAACTACGTTTACCAACGATTTCTATTTTTTTTGGAAAAGGCATCAATCCTCACAACAGCATTTAGTTATGTGGCTCCAGCATTCTATCTGCAATGAAGTATCGTCTGAACTTCTACCCAGGTTACTCATACCTTTCCTGTTTTACATTTGATATTTGGCCTTGTTATTTTACGTTTACAATAAATTATAATGTCCAAGTGACGTCTAAAATCCCTAGACATCTCCGGAAAAAGTTAAGCACCAGTAACGTTTCAAGATAAGACAAAATGACATTTAAGTTTTTTATTTATTTTTTTTTTTTTTTTTTTGGCGTCGAAGTGTCGAATTCCTTTATGTGATTCTTCGTCAGGACTACATTGGTTGAACAATGGAATTGTCTAGTGGTTATTTTAGATATTTTTCAATACTATTTATATATAAGGACTCAGCTGAGATTGAGATAAATTAATTTATTTTCTAGGCTTCAAGAAAAAGAAAAATATATATTTCATCATTTGAAATACCATTTGAAGATATCAAGAGGAATTACACAGGAAATTTACAGAGAATATGGTTTTACATATTCACAGACCCGCACGCAGACATACGTTTCAGGCATAAGCATATGCATTACATAAAGAATTCAGAGACCACTCACTGTTTAGGTCAGTCTTCGAAGACTGCTTTCCTGTCAGGGTCATGCAAGTCCTAGGGCTCATAAGATCGGCATTGCTGCTGCTTGGCCTCTCCGGGAGGCGACTAACTTGCTAAAGAGCACAGGGAGGTTCTATAGCTGTCAGGGTAAGAGGAATGGAAACAGTTTGATTGGAAAATTTATATAAATCACGCAAGGTTTGAGACTTGCTAGTTTTCATTTTGGAAGTATGGAAAATGATTAATTATTTTTTATTGGGAGTTGACCTGGTGGTGTCAAATGATCCATACGATAACGTTTCAAGCAATCCAGAAATTTTGTGGTCGGTATAGGGGTTTAATGTGGAGAAAGGATAGTGACATTTTTGGTGTATGGTAACGTATGTTCCTAAGGATTATTAGCATTATAAGTCTATTTTGGGCTCAGGCCATGTCGTCCTGACGGAAGTTCCTATTAGATAGCTTTCTAGGGTATATTTGGCTACAGTGATATTCCCAGAGAATTTTACCGTAAGGTATCCAGAATTCTAACTCCTTGAGCGAATATCCCTAAATAATCTCACAGGGATATCGCATAATATCAGAGGACGTATTCTTGACACGTCACATAGCTATCTTCGCCCCGAACAGTATTAAGGGCCATAGTGACAAGAATCTGAAACGAGAATGAAAAGAGCCGCTCATAAGGCATCTCTCCTATTCCGTTTCCAGTGTGTATCTGATGAAGGCGGTAGTGCCCTTTTTATTCCTTTTCGTGTAGCTCTACTACTCGGTGTTTTCCCTTGTGTTCTCTTGTTATTTTGGATTTATTTCAACATTTTTATGACTTCTCCGGCCTCTTCTGCCTCTAGGAAGTTGAATATTATCTTTACTATGTATAAATGTAAGCTCTTGTCGTTTTGAATTAAATCAAAAGTGATTTTAACGTAAACAAGAGCTGTTGCCTTCCGGAGGCATCCTGGATGCTATCACTCGCTCTTTTGGGTCATTTAGTTAGCTGGAGTGACGTTCCCGGTTTGTTACGCTTTAATAATTTAGCTATTTACCTCTGCTAGGAATGCTTATATTATACCGTCCGTTTTAGCTCAGTGATTTCGACACTGGTCGAAGTACTGATCTTGCCCTTCGTGAGGCTTCGTACCCTAGACGTCGGGCACTAGTACTTTCATGCATGATATAAGTTTTTCTGAATGTTATTTTATTGAAGCTATAGGCAAATATTTTATACATGTAAGATATTGTTGAATGTTTTTTCCAAGATTGTATAAGAGAGTTTCGGTGATTTAAGTAATCGATTCTCATCTTACCTAGGCTAGTATTCTAGGTACAGTAGTATACTTTCGCACATCCCCGATTGTTCTTTTCTCCTCCGGAGGCTAAGTTCATCCTTTCTCCCTCTGTAAGCCTTCGGCTTAATCCTAGTGGTTCTATCTGTATAATAATTCAGATATAACTATTCTAGGATATGTCTGTCCTGACCTGATAACCAGAGTGACTTTTTATGGGTTAGGGCAGAACATCAGAGTTTCTAGTCTGTGGTCTGCTTCTTCCTAGCATAGAGAAAGAGTCTCCTTTGCTAGGTTAGGGGTGGACATAGGAAGCTTTGCTTCCCTAGTCCATGTTGGAAGGATGATTCCTTCCTCTAGTGGCCTAGCAGACTTTCCTGTGTTGTTTTTCTCGGGCTGGAGAATGAGTTTTCTCTGTTGCCCGGCGAAATAACTTCACCTAACTTTGTTCTGGTTGGGAGGAGGATAGCAAGTATTGTCAGTCTTCCTCCCTAATAGACAACTCTTGGTTAGGATGAGCTTCCCTAACGGCTGAGTGTGTCTCCTGCTAGAACGAAGTCTATAGGACCCTTATCCCTTCCCTACCTCTCTTTCTTTTATTTTCTTTTGGCCGCAGTCCTATTTCCGTACCTAGTATAGGTTAGGATGGAGGACAGGCTCAGCTCTCTGCCGGCTGGCACTACGTGTCGGCCGGCAGAGACCCTTTATTCTTTGCAGAATGAAGCCCAGACCTCCCTTGGTCTCCCTTCCATATCTGCTGGTAGAGCCCGACAGGCTATGGATTCTTTGGAAGCCTGAATGCTACATTCTCCCCTTCCATAAGTTCACTCTTTCTGGATGGAAGGTTGTATGGCAATGCCGCCTTATAACCTTACGTCCATACTGTTTCTCTGACTATTATGTTGCACCACTAACCCGGCTGCCGGCTTAACAGCCGACAGCCGAGCAGGTAGAGGTTCTTTGGTTCTTGGCTACTGTCGGCGGGCATGGGTTTTATTACCTTTGCCTGCTGGCAGTGGAAACACAGCCCGAATCTGCTGGCCGCTACGATTAGCGGCTGACAGCCGGGTATTAGTGTTTTCAGCTGTCGGCTGGCAATGATTGCCGGCCGCCACACAGTCGCGAATCAGTGGGCTGCCACCTATTAGTTAAAGATAGTATATCTTTGAACTATACAGGGGTAGATGCCGGCCGGCACGTGCAGGCGCACGCTGGCACGTACCAGCGCGTGCTAGCCGGCACAACAGCATGCGATGTACAGTAGTTTATGTATTCGTAGGGTAGTACACACTGCATTAGCAGAAACTGCTGTACAGAGCTTGTGATAACACTAAATTTCTTCATCATACTTAATGTTATCTTGTACAGCCTTTTGTTGAGACCGTACAATATATAGAAAGTAAGTTCTTTCTGTATTCTTTCTATCCCGTATATTAAAACTTTATCTCAAGGTGTGAACTACACCTTAAATTTTCGTTTAGGAAATTACGTAAGATATTCTAGAATGGAATTAACCTTAGTTTTAATATCTCGGAAGGTTTCAGCAATTGACGGGATAGGAAATACAAGTATGTGTCTTTCCTTCTTTCTTTTATAGATTTTCTATAAAAGCTAAATATCTCAATATAAGTGAAAGCCTTCACTTGATACTCATGGATTTTTCATCTCTTTACAGGAGGACCATCCGAAGTGCGGGAGTGTGTTCTGTAATGTCCGCAGTAAGAACTTCTGTGGACATCAATATTGCAGGAGGCACGCAGCATGCGCAGCCTCCAGAGGTGATCTCCGCTATTGGTACCCTCAGGTTTGTACAGTTTGTTCTAACCAGATTACCGAGGCTTTTGACGACCCTAAGTCAACGGAGTCAAGGGATGCTGCCAGGGAAACGTTACGATCCTGGGTGAGGGGTTTTCAGAAAAACACCTCAGGTCCCTACCTTCCAAATGAGAAGATGAGGGCCTACCTTTTCCCTAAAGCATCGGCTGATGCAATCATCACCCAGCCTCAGGTGGAGATACCAATTGCCCAGAATCCGGTAGATTCTGAAGTCTCAGCCACTCCAATTGGACGATAAGATGTCGGAGGTGTCGGATTCTACTGAGAAGGACCTTCTAGGAGAAGGTCAGGAAGAGGAGCTGTTCCAGACTCCTCGAGTAGAAGAGGAAGAAATCGACGAAGTGTTGGTTACATCGGTTCTGGACCCAGAACCTATTCCGTCTACATCGTCTGCTATCCCAGATGAACTGGGAAGGACTCTTTCTTCCATTGTTGAGATGATCCAACAAATTCAAAGGAAGAATGATGAGAAGGAAGCTGCAATGAAACTGGAGATACATACTTGCAGCATCACGTGGGCCCCAGAAGCGGCTCAGCGTGAAGGATCTTCCTTTGTGCTCGGATACCAATCCTTGGAGGTATGCCGAACACATGCCAATGACAACCGGGAAGATCGTGATCTCAGAAAAGTTGGGAGCAATTCCCCTGGAAGAAGTGGAATTTTGGCTCAACAAAGATTCTTATCCGGACTGCTATATCCGTCTTAGGAAGGAGCTAGCCTCAAAGAAGGAGACGGAGCCGAAGGAGGTCATGGTTTTTTACCATAGTAAAGCTCAGACGTTACTAGCAAGCTCGATGAAAGAGAGGGGCTTCACTAACTCAATGGTGCCCGCCTTGAGTAAGAGGCTTCCCTCCTTTGTGGCCTCTCCTACCAGAGCCTTTCCCTTCTTGGAAAAGGGATATAAAGCAGCCTTAAAGGCGGTGGAGGCAGGGAAACCATGCCCCTCCTTGGAGGAGTGCAAGCCGTTATCTCTGATCTTGCCCTTGGACCAAGAAGACTGGAACGACGTACACCTTACCTTCTCAGTCGGGAAGCTGGAAACTGATATTGCTGAACGCCAGTTCGGTGAGGCACTTCCAAAACTGTCGAAGGTTCTCTTGCATAGAGAGCAAGAGACAAAGGAAAGACTTGCGGCATCGATGTCGTTGCAAACGACACTAGAAACTATGGCGTGACCCCAAGATCAAGGACATGTTCATGGTTGTGGCCAAAACCCATCTGGCCACAGTTACGAAGGATCTCTATAGCTTTAGGGTAAAGACCTCTTTCCCAATGAAGTGGTTAAAGAGGTAGTAGACAAGGCCGCCACAGAGAATAGGAACCTTCTCAAAAAGTGGGGCTTAGATCTCAAGAGAAAGTCTTCTCTGGATGAGGGTCCCCAACCCAAGAGGAAGACAAAAAGGCCTAGGCCATCCTCTCGGCCGGCTAAACCCTACCGACAGCAACAACAACAACTTCCTGTGACCGCGGTGCCTCAGATAGTGGCACAGCCTCCAACCACGTACCAGCTGGTACCTCAACAAGTAGCGACACAGTCGCCAGTTCTTAACCCAGCCTTCGAAAGGCAGACTTCTTCCTTTCGTTCGAGGTCTAGAGGAACAGCCAGAGGTTTTTCTAGATGCCCTTCAAGAGGAAGAGGATACAGGGGAGGACGCGGTCAAGGAGGCAAGGCCTCAGATCCACAACAGCAGAAGTAAGATACTTCCAGTAGGAGGGAGACTACAGCTAATTAGGGATCGCTGGACCTTCGATCCCCGGGTCCACAGCCTAATTAAAAATGGACTAGGTTGGAGCTGGAGCAGTCCTCCACCTCAATTTCCTCAATTCTTCCAACACTCATCCCCCGTTCTGGAAGAATATGTCCGAGAACTCTTAGACAAAAGAGTAATCCGGAAGGTTAAGTCCATAAAATTCCAAGGAAGGCTGTTTTGTGTTCCAAAAAGAACTCAGAAAACTCAGAGTTATTCTAGACTTGTCGCCACTCAACAAGTTCATAGTGAACTACAAGTTCAGAATGCTCGTGCTTCAGCACATAGGGACCCTATTGCCCGGAAGGGCATATACTGTTTCTATAGACTTGTCAGACGCTTATTGACACGTTCCAATTAATCATCACCTCTCCTCCTACCTAGGCTTCAAGTTACATGGAAAACTTTACGCCTTCAGAGACATGCCTTTCGGGCTAGACACAGCCCCAAGGATTTTCACGAAGCTCGTGAACGCAGCCGTCCATCAATTACTCCTAAAGGGGGTCCAAGTAGTAGCCTACTCGAACGACTGGCTGGTGTGGGCAGCATCCAGGACTGAATGCATGCAAGCTTCTAAGATAGTGATCCAGTTCCTGGAACATCTGGGATTCAAGATCAACATAAAAAAGTCTCGTCTTTCTCCAGCTCAAAAATTTCAGTGGTTGGGAATCCACTGGAATTTCGAGTCACATCGGCTTTCCATTCCTAGTATGAAGAGGAAAGAAATGGCAGGATCTGTCGACACTATTGAAATCCAAACGGATATCAAGACGCGAACAGGAGAGAGTGCTGGGCTCTCTACAGTTTGCTTCGATAACAGATCCAGTGTTAAGAGCACAGCTTAAGGATGCAACAGGAGTCGTGAGAAAACACGCATCAAACGCGCGAAGAGATCCAAGTGACATTGGCCATATTCCGTTTGGCGGAAAGGAAGAAATGGCACCTGTCAGCAGTTCACATTCAAGGATTCCGCAATGTGACAGCGGACGCTCTATCTAGGTTTACACCTATAGAGTCAGAATGGTCCCTTGACGCAGGATCGTTCTCCTTCATCTCGAGTCAAGTCCCAGAGCTGCAGATAGACCTCTTTGCGACAAAAGACAACCTCCCTTTGAAGGTCCTCAATAAGCTGAGATCCTTCAAAGGGAAAGCAGCAATAATGGCCCACAAGTGGCCAAATAACGTGTGGTTCCCTCTGGCATTGGAACCATGACTAAAATTCGTACTGCTACCGGATCCATCCCTGTCTCAGTGAGTACAGGAGTCGACTGTCTTCGCTCCTTCACAGAAAACATGGAACATACATCTCATGATTTTCTCTCCTTAACGATGAGAAAAAGATTCGGTGTTTAAAAGTCAGTTTAGACTTTTGGAGGAAACTAGAAGACATTATGAGGCTTCAGGGAAGAGATAGCTATCCTTTGTCAAGGCGAAGAAACCGAAAGAAATCCCGACAGATTCCTATTTATCATTCTTCATTCACCTTCATGAGCAAGGTTTAGCAGCCAACACAAGTCTGTTGTTCAAGCCTGCCTTGACAAGTCAGATACCTTATGCCTTACAGGTCAACCTTTCTTACGACGTTCTTAGTGAACCAGCCTTCCAGCACTTCCAAAGACCCTTTGCATGGTCATTAGATATGATTCCTCATTGTGTATAAATAATGAACAATGAGGAATGTGCTTTGAAGATTTTGAATTTAAGTCATATTTCTGTTTGTACTCACTTTGGGGGCCAGAGTTATGAAATAGTGGCTCTCTTTAGAGAGGAAGGCCACACATCCAGTTCTTGGAGGGAGAACTGAATCTATTTCCAGACACAACGTTTCTTTCCAGGAACAAGCTACCCACCAACAGGTGGGGTCCCTAGAGAATCTGCCCCCTGAAGGAAGATGCATCTCTATGTTCAGTGGAGTGCCTAAAGGTCTATCTTCATAGAACTTCAGACTTTATGGGAGGACAGCTGTTTAGAAGAGAAACCCTGGGTTCAAAGTTATCTATAACTATGGGCGAAATTTACCCGTGTTATTCACAGAACGGATCCAGACAGTACACCCGTTAGTCATGATCCGAGGAAAGTTGCCTCTTCCATAAAATTTCCTTAATTATATGGACTTTGAACATCCTTGTTTGCACACCGGCTGGTAGTCATCCAAGGGGTTCTTTATGTACTATGTGAAGCAAGTGGACCAACTTATGAGATCTGTGGTAGCAGCTGGTAGAATTCTTTAACCTTCTGTTTTAAATCTGCGAGGAACAGTGTAATT
>NC_090730.1:136371490-136378990 GCF_036898095.1 Palaemon carinicauda
ATAATAATAATAATAATGTTAATGTTAATATTAGAATATTAATATTAGAATAAGAATAAGAATGATATGATATGATAATGATAATATAATATAATACAACATGATAATATAAATTATAATAATATAATAATAATGATGATAATTTCAAATATATATATATATATTTATATATATATATATATATATATATATATATATATATATATATATATATATTATATACATATATATATACACACATATATATATGTATATGTATATATATTATTTACATATATATATACACACACACATATATATATATATATATATATATATATGTGTATATATATATATATATATATATATATATGCATACATACATATATATATATACATATATATATATATATATATATATATATATATATATATATATATTATATATATATACATATATATATATATACATACATACATATAAAATAGCATAATGATTATCTAGCATCCTAATGAAGAAACTAGAAATTTCAGTCACATTTTAGCAGTAAATTTCTTAGAAGCTTTTGAGAACAAACGGATGCAATTTACCAAGAAATTCTTTTACCCTTGCTAATAAATCTATCACTGTATGATGAAGTTTCCGATACATTTTGAGCCGCAAGATCCAAATTGAGATTTATAGTGTAGCGAAGGGTCCCCTGATATATAATGGAAGGAAAGATACTGAAGAAGTTTTCCAAGGGTTGCCAAGGTTCTTTTTTTTTTAATGTTTCTCTATATGATTTAAAATTCTCTTTTTTTCTTCCCATTTTTCAAGATTTCAAAAGTTCCATGAAGTCATTAGATTATCAGAGGTCAAGATACATTTCAAACCTTTTGCGTGCAGATCACAGAGTTAAATACAGGGACTGGCGAAAGAATGAATATGTTGAGGGATTTTCTGAAGCCTGTCTAATATGTTACTGATAAGGCTTCTTATACACAATAAATCATGTGAAGCTTCCTCCTAGTTAACTTGCCATGTTTGTGCAATTTTTCTGTGGAAATTTCTTTTAGTAGTTCAATTATTTAGCTTTTTGAGAGATGTTTACGTGACCATTTTATACATTAGTTTTGATAGCGAAATAGTTTAAGCGAGGTTGAAATTAATATTTATTTTTAGTTTTGCACAGAAATTGTTTTAGCATGGTTCAATCGTCTAAATCCTATTCTTTTTTTTTATATTATTATCAATTAAGAGGTTTAAATAGCTATTTCGTGATGTAGTGGAATTGCTTCGATGAGGTTCCTTTTGACTATTTCTTTTTGTTGGTTTTGTATTAGAAATACTGTGTAAGTGAGGGTCAAATACATTTGATATTTTTATAAATATTTGTTTAACAGAGTGTCAAATTACCATTTGATTTTTCTTTTTCTTTTTTCGTTAGTTTTGTATCAGAATTGTTAACGCGTTGTTTAAAAGATAATTTCATGGTTTTGTTACATTTCATAGCCACACTATTATTTTAAGAGGTTCAAAACATCAGTTTTTTCATATGAACAGAATATATCCCATCATATTTTCCCGTTTGAGGTGGTTTTTTGTGTATTGATTTTTGCATTTTAGTCCTTATTTAAAAATATTCCAATATTTTTTGGAGATCATATTTAGTAAACACAAATTTTAGAAATATTGCCAACGCATCGAGTGAAAACCATTAATCAATTTTCTTTGTGTGTTTCATAATTGACCAAATGATGTTGAACTTTTACTTCTAATAATATCTCTTCAGCGGGACTTGAAATTTATATAGGGATGGTAAAATTCTGATAAACAACATTTTCAGATAACGGACGTTCCATGTTTTGTATAGCTTTTGGTTTTATTGGCGGGATTATCCTTGCATTTATAATGAACCACCACATGTCCATCATGCTTGCTAGTGATCATATGAGTAAAAGAGTATCGAGATTCGTCAAATGTTTTTTAACCGATTCTTCAAAAAGCTTCTTGCATAAAAGAAACCTAGAGAGACGAGCATCACAATCATACAATTCTATGCTATCCAATAATGATCATTTACACAAATATCATCTTAAATCTGTATTTGATGATATTTGTGTAAATGATCACCAAGCATAATTTAACATGTATCCAACTTTCTCTGTTCCATGAACAGTAGTATAGCTTTTGTTATAATGAGGAATAGAATAAACTATGTAGGGAAAGAAAAGGGTAATCAACTACAGTAACTAAGAACTTGGGCACTCAGTTTTATCTACATTTTATGCAATCCCTATAGCAGCATCCTTCATTTACTCTTTAGAGATAAGCAATCCCAGGTTCTTCGGTTCGTTGACGGATTTTATTTGTTCTATGTATTAGCTATTTAATTATCTCCCTGTTCCCAGTCATTCTCATTCTATTATCAACCTAATGTTAAGTGCCGCTCCTTTTTTTTTTTTTACCTGATCTTTAACCTTTGTATAAGAGGAGACCTAAGTTGTGTGTGTATTCGTTTAATCCTTGGAATATCAAAATGAAATTGTCATCTGCCCTATGATTAAGACACTGACCATGTTCAGTCTCGCTTTTCAGAAGTTGTGACGTACTTGGGAGAGGTATGAAAGGGAGAGGTATGAAAGAAAGGCGGCCTTCCGAATTACTGAAGAGGCCGTTCAACAGATTTTATGGTTTGCCCTTGAGGGAGTTATAGAAGGGGGTAAGAGTGGCGCAGATGGCTGGCAAGAACCAGTGATAATAGATCACTATACCGAGAACTCATGCACTGCTTTGACGGTCGAGGGCGACGGGAAATTTTGCACTTCTGATACCTACTTAGGGAGAGCGTGAGTACTCTCACGAATGATGAGATGACCAAAGAAGGCCACTTCCTTGGCAACAAAGATACACTTGTCATACTAGTAAAAAGCTAGTCTGATGTAGGTGATTGAGGATGATGAGGTGATGTAGGTTGTCATCTTTGGAGGGGTAGAATACTAGTATGTCATCTATGTAACATACGTAGAAGGGAAGGTACCCTAAGAAATGTGGCTCCTGAATTATGAAGGCTAAAACTGGAGTAATTGAAAGTATTTGTGTCAAAGGCAGTGGTCATGGCACTCTTGGAGATGTCTTAGGGGTTTAGGGCACCTGTTTATACCCCTTCAGGAGGTCGAGGATTAAAAATACTTGACCCTGGGAAGATAGGGGGTGATAGCAGCAATATTAGGGAATGGGTAGTGGTCCGGTTCCCAATGCATATTAAGACGGCTGTAACCCTTACAAGGGTGTAGGGACCCATCCTTTTTCAGGATGATGTGTAGAGGGAAATGGCCGTGGGCTTCATGCTTTTTGACATTGACAAAGACCCATTTCTTCCATTTAGGTGAATGTGTATTTGTCAGCTGTTAAACGGTCTGATGTCAAACATCGGAATCTTGCAAACACGGGGGGTTCCATCTCCTTGTTAAGGTAATAAATACTGTGCTTGGCGGGAACAGTGGGGATTTGACACAATTCTTGTCGGAATATGTCAGGATATAAAGAAAGAAAATGGGTGTTGGCATACATGGGCATGCTGATGTGGAGAGCGAGGATTGAGGGAGCAGGTGATAAAGGTGTTGACAAGTAAAAGCTAGAGTTGAGTACGGTTGATGTGCGATGTTAACCATGAGGTGGAAATGAAAGAGGAAATATGCACCAGAGAGAGGTAGTGTAAATTCAGCAATTATGAAACTCTGCAGGTATTGAGAGCTCTAACTAGTGTCAGTGTCTCATAATCTTGTTTGAGGGTAATAAATCTGTTGGTGGTCACTAGCAGAAAACAGGGGGCTTAAGATAAAGGGATCGAGCTCTTAAAAAGGAACTTGGCAGAAGGGAACAACAGGCATCATTATCTACCAGTAAACTCACGTTAGATCATGAATCATGCAAAAAAAAAAAAAAAAATTGTTACCATGGACATCCTGCAGCACATTTCTTTGCAGCATCCCGAATCTGGAATGGTGATAGCACAACTGTGGGCAACGGCCATCATTCATTGGCTACTGAGGGTGTTAGATGGGGTGCTGGCATATGGCAGCAAAGGTGGGTGGTGGCCGGCTTTGTCGCTGTCCAGGAATGTCTCGAGGTGAGCATGATATCCAACAGTGTTTACCTCGGCCTCGCTCTACGTAAAATGGTTGTTCCCTTTGTCAGAATTGGATATGTTGATGGATATCTTGACGGCGAGAAAGTGGCTGTCCATAATGGCATTGACTTTAGTCATTAGGTCCTTTATAGACATGGTATCGACACTGGGAAGGGGGAATTGTGCAGTTTCTGGCAGACAATTGTACCCAAAGGGCAAGAAGTAGGTTCACTTCACAAGGAGAAAAGTCGGCTGGAGACGAGCAATACTAGTCCTTTCTCTAAGGGGTATTGCCGTCTTTTAACTCCTCTATGGTTGCTGGGAGATCAGAGAAATCTTGACTACATGGTCGGCTGGAAATGATAAGTACTGGTTTTGGAGATATGGTTTAAAGGTATCTTACTGTGTGGGGGCATCCTCTTGCTCCTAAAGCCAATCAGATATTTCTGGCAAGGTGTTGCCGAGGATCTCGGCGAGGCCTTAGGTTGCTTTAAAGCTTGAGTGGGTCATGCCCTTGATGCGGAAGTGAACCTAGGACATTGAAACCAGGTAAACATTATTCTACTGGTGAAGGACAGTAATTTTGCTGTGTATTAAGGTATTCAGCAACCCCAGATCCACATTCCGGATATAGATTTTATGCAAAGAGTAGCATCGTCTGCATATGGAAAGTGCTTATGTTCTAGGCCAAACCACACATCATATGTACAAAGTATAAAATGTTATGGGCCCAGAACACTACCCTGAGGAACTCCAGACATTATATTTCTATACTTACTATGGCACCCGTTGATAACCACTATTTGCTATCTATTGCTTAAAAATTCAATAATGCTAAAAGACCCACCTACTCCCAACTGTTTGAGTTTCAAACCATGGGCCTCATATTCAATACGGTTAAAAGCATCGCTAAAATTAAGGCCAATCATACGAACTTCCTGACCACAATCAAGAGATTTATGTACATCATTTGAAGTTGTAAGAACTGTATCACATGCTCCAATGCCTTTGCTAAAGCCAAATCGCAAACTAGGTAACATATTATTACGTTCAGTATACTTATTTAGATCTTTTTCTAAAAACTGTAAAAAACTTTAGAAATGGGAGTTATGGAAATCGGGCGGTAATGGAGTAACATTACCAATTCTCTGACAAGTGCAAAAAACAATGTATGTGAAAAACGACAGACAACTTAGGAGCTGAGAAATCAGCGGTCTCTATAAGAAAAACAAAGGAAAAATACTGTTTGGCTCTAAACATCCATAAGCATCAAGGTCCATCAAGTGTGTTTTAATTTCACGGGACCGAATATCGACTGGTTAATATAGACTCTGAAACAGGAATGAGATAGTTTGCTCATCACTCTACTTATTGTCAAACACGCAAGAAGTTGCTGAAGCTTAAAAGGAGAATAGATGGAAGAGTGATTGGGTTATTTCAAGATAGTCTTAGACAATGGCATCTGTGCCCGTTTTGCTGCTATTGGTATATGTAATGAATAACATAATGAAAAATCATTCGATGAAGAAGAAAGTTGAAGAGATTTGAAATATGTTTGCATCTGTCCAGAATACAAAAAAAAAGAAAAAAAAAACGAAAAATGCATTCTTGAAGATCAGTGTTGCTTGCTAATATGTTATATTGATATATACGATAAATATCTCTGATCCAGATAGATTTTAAATGATGATAACATGTAAAAAGCAGTTTCTCTTTAGCGTGTAATTTTACGGGCGGGATAGCTCTCGAGTTCTTGGTTGCATGCTAAACATTATCATCAGGTTTTTAAATATATTTCTATCGTTTTTCTCATAGTGACTAAATCATATCGATTAAGATTATACTTATGATTAAACCTTTGATCTCTCTCTCTCTCTCTCTCTCTCTCTCTCTCTCTCTCTCTCTCTCTCTCTCTCTCTCTCAGTTAGAATTATGGATAAATAATGGTAAATCTAGTAACACTCCGCTGGTTAATAGGGCTTTGTATTAAGTAATTTTTTCAAGGACAACTAAATCCCATTTTGACTTCGTAAAATCGGATTAAATCCATTGTATTCAGTAGTTTATCTATTGTATTTGCAGTTCGGGCCTTTGTATGTAACTGAGCGAGAGAGTCATTCGCTTGAAATGCAATGCTTATCGTATTCTGACCGCGAGCTGCAACCAGCATGAATCGCCGAGGATTGAAAGAGAAATTGAAACTGCAGATCCATTTCTCACTTGAATGAACCCAGACACCTTGTTTCTGTAGTACCACAGATTCAGATTGAATACATTTTTTAATTTATTTTTCAAGCAATCGGCATAAAACATCTAATTTCATGATTGGATTTTAACTTCAATGTAGAGCCCTCTAGATATTGAATAATTCATATGTAGTGTTTATATATACAGTATATATATATATATATATATATATATATATATATATATATATATAAATATATATATATATATATATATGTATATATATATATATATATAAATATATATAAATAAATAAATATATATATATATATATATATATATATATATGTGATATATATATATATATATATATATATATATATATATATATATATATATGTGATAATTTTTACAGTTTTTTTCGATTTTTCTTTGGCAGCGATAGGTCATTCATGATCACAACTTTTCTAAATTCAAGACACCAGGGTTTACCTTTCTTTAACATTTCAACCATTTGTCACTTGATTATATTAGAGGTTGTTAGCAATAATGATAACAACAACAACAATAATAATAATAATGCTATTGATATTAGTAATGTAAATAATAATAATAATAATAATAATAATAATAATAATAATAATAACATGATGATGATAATAACAATAACAATATCATCAGCAGCAGCAGCATGTCAGCCTGTTCAATATAAAAACATTTGCTGCAAATTTGAAATTAAAGTACTTCTGATTTAACTACTCGATTAGGGAGATCATTCCACGACTTCATCACACCTGAAATAAAACTTTTAGAATACTGTGTAGTATTGAGCCTCATGATGGCAAAGGCCTGACCATTAGAATTAACTGCGTATCTAGTATGGTACTATCCTGGAAGATCTAAAAGTAAAGGATGGTCAGAATTATGAAAAATCTCATGCAACATGCATAACGAATAAATTGAGATCAATATCTAGATCAGGAGTAAGAAATTTAATAGGCTGTAAGTTACTGTCCAGCAAATTAAGATGTGAATCAGCAGATAAAGACCAGGCAGGAGAACAATACTCAAAATAAGGAAGAATGAATAAATTAAGGTACTTCTACAGAATAGATTGATCACCGAAAAGCTTAAAAGACTTTCTCAATAGGTCAATTTTTTTGGTGCAATTCAACTAGACAGACCTGTTGTTCCTCAAAAATAACTTGCTGTCGAGAAT
>NC_090730.1:136383990-136386490 GCF_036898095.1 Palaemon carinicauda
TAATGTAAAATATGAATTTGAAATTTGTTGTATTTTGTTCCTGAATAGATTTCGTATAAAGAGTATTTATAGTTTTTCCAATGTGACCCAGAAAATATTTCGTTAATTACGAAAGAAAAATGTGGTAAAGAATTTTGAGTGGGAAAATAGTGAATGCCAGAAATTTTTTTTATTTTGTCAAATCGCTGTAGCGCTTTTATTTTCAGTCACAAAATTTTAGATTTGCTTCTATATAACGTGGTGAAAATGGATATTTATGTGGTATATTCAAGTAAGACGTAAGACAATTATTAAAATTCCATTGGTCTAGTTGAAGTTAGCAGTGAAAATAATTTTCTATAAACAATAAACATTTGCATTCCGTGCAAAAAGTAGGTAAAGCAAAACTAATTATATATTTTGTGCTTGATAGCACATCCATTTGCCTGTATGAATTAATTGAAAATCGAATCATACTAGCGGGTGTAAATATTCACATTTTGAATAATTCTAGCCCGTGTAAATGTTCACAAAAATGTCTACCCGGAATTTTCATTTTAAGCTCTGGATCTGTATATCAGAAGATAAAAATATTATTGCGATCTCTAATTCACGCTTATTATTCATGATACAAACATTACCGTGTTATAAATTGTAGCGAGTTGATTAAACTTTGTTGCAGTGCAAAGAAAATTGCGATATTGTAATGATAACGGTATGAAGCAATATTTAGAAGTTAGCTATAACCTAATGTTGCTTACGTTCCCGTTTATCTTTATTATGTATGCAAAGACGAACAACTTTATGGTGATGTAATATTCCATGTTGAATAACTGAATAAATTACCTATCTTCCAGTATGAAACAATTGAAAATAGAATAATTCTAGCAAGTGAAAATCTTCACAAAAATTTGCTTATGAGGAACCTTAGTTTTGGGAGCTTGGCATATCTCTTCTTGGGAAATAATAATATTTGTGATTACATTCAAAATATCCTCCAACAACATCAACACCAAAACAAACACTATCACCACTTCTTAACCACTCTCAAAACGATCTTCAAAACCACCCTTTAAATGATCTCCTAAAGTATCCATAACACCACCTCCAACATCCCAATACCATCAACAGCTCCTAAACCCCTCTCAAAACTACCTCCAACACTAACAGCTCCTAAACCCCTCTTAAAACTACCTCCAACACCAACAGCTCCTAAACCCCTCTCGAAACTACCTCCAACACCAACAGCTCCTAAACCCCTCTGAAAACTACCTCCAACGCCAACAGCTCCTAAACCCCTCTCAAAACTACCTCCAACACCAACGGCTCCTAAACCCCTCTCAAAACTACCTCCAACACCAACGGCTCCTAAACCCCTCTCAAAACTACCTCCAACACCAACAGCTCCTAAACCCCTCCCAAAACTACCTCCAACACCAACAGCTCCCAAACCCCTCTCAAAACTACCTCCAACACCAACAGCTCCTAAACCCCTCTCAAAACTACCTCCAACACCAACAGCTCCTAAACCCCTCTCAAAACTACCTCCAACACCAACAGCTCCTAAACCCCTCCCAAAACTACCTCCAACACCAACAGCTCCTAAACTCCTCTCAAACTACCTCCAACACCAACAGCTCCTAAATCCCTCTCAAACTACCTCCAACACCAACAGCTCCTAAACCCCTCTCAAAACTACCTCCAACACCAACAGCTCCTAAACCCCTCTCAAACTACCTCCAACACCAACAGCTCCTAAACCCCTCTCAAAACTACCTCCAACACTAACAGCTCCTAAACCCCTCTCAAACTCCTAAACCCCTCTCAAACTACCTCCAACACCAACAGCTCCTAAACCCCTCTCAAAACTACCTCCAATATCAACAGCTCCTAAACCCCTCTCAAAACTACCTCCAACACCAACAGCTCCTAAACCCCTCTCAAAACTACCTCCAACACCAACAGCTCCCAAACCCCTCTCAAAACTACCTCCAACACCAACAGCTCCTAAACCCCTCTCAAAACTACCTCCAACACCAACAGCTCCTAAACCCCTCTCAAAACTACCTCCAACACCAACAGCTCCTAAACCCCTCTCAAAACTACCTCCAACACCAACAGCTCCTAAACCCCTCTCAAAACTACTTCCAACACCAACAGCTCCTAAACCCCTCTCAAAACTACTTCCAACACCAACAGCTCCTAAACCCCTCTCAAAACTACCTCCAACACCAACAGCTCCTAAACCCCTCTCAAACTACCTCCAACACCAACAGCTCCTAAACCCCTCTCAAAACTACCTCCAACACCAACAGCTCCTAAACCCCTCTCAAAACTACCTCCAACACCAACAGCTCCTAAACCCCTCTCAAAACTACCTCCAACACCAACAGCTCCTAAACCCCTCCCAAAACTACCTCCAACACCAACAGCTCCTAAACTCCTCTCAAACTACCTCCAACACCAACAGCTCCTAAATCCCTCTCAAACTACCTCCAACACCAACAGCTCCTAAACCCCT
>NC_090730.1:136396490-136398990 GCF_036898095.1 Palaemon carinicauda
AGAGCTGAGATGTTGAAGGAAGGGGGTGTGACTGTACTTGAATGGTTGGTGAGATTGTTTAATATGTGTTTTGTGTTGTCAATGGTACCAGTAGATTGGGTTTGTGCGTGTATTGTACCACTATACAAGGGTAAGGGAGATGTGCATGAGTGTTGTAATTCAAGAGGTATTAGTTTGTTAAGCGTAGTTGGAAAAGTATATAGTAGAGTAATGATTTATAGGATCAAGGATAAAACAGAGAATGCAATCTTAGAAATACAGGGTGGTTTTAGAAGAGGTAGGGGTTGTATGAATCAGATTTTTACAGTAATGCAGATATGCGAGAAATATTTAGCAAAAGGTAAGGAGGTGTATGTTGCGTTTATGGATCTGGAGAAAGCGTATGATAGAATTGATAGGGAAGCAATGTGGAATGTGATGAGGTTATATGGAGTTGGTGGAAGGTTGTTGCAAGCAGTGAAAAGTTTCTACAAAGGTAGTAAAGCATGTGTTAGGATAGGAAATGAAGTGAGTGATTGGTTTCCGGTGAAAGTTGGGCTGAGACAGGGATGTGTGATGTCACCGTGGTTGTTTAACTTGTATGTTGATGGAGTGGTGAGAGATGGTGATAAGTAATAGCTTTTTCAAAAAGAAAGATAAAATAAGTATACATGGGTAAGAGTGGCAAATGGAAGAGTAGTAGGAAGGGCATTAATGGATTATGTGTTGATAACTAAAAGAATGTTCGGAAGATTGAAAGACGTGCATGTGTTTAGGGGTATGGCTAACGGTATGTCTGATCATTTTTTGGTGGAAGGAAAATTAGTTGTAGCAAAAGAGTGGGGGAATAGAGTAGGTGGATGTAAAAGGGAGCTAGTGAGGGTTGAAGAGCTAATAAAACCGGGGGTAAAAAGTAAATATCAGGAAAGGTTGAAAATTACACATGACGAAGTGACAGTAAGAGAAACTGGCAATTTAGAGGAGGAGTGGAAGTTAGTAAAAGAAAATTTTGTTGGGATTGCAAGTGATGTGTGTGGCAAGAAGGTTGTTGGAGGCAGCATGGGGAAGGGCAGTGAATGGTGGAATGAAGGAGTGAAGGTAAAAGTGGAAGAGAAAAAGAGGGATTTGAAGAAAGGCTGCAGAGTAATAGTGTAGAGAAGTATGAAAAATATAGAGAGAAAAATGTGGAACTAAAGCGCAAGGTACGTGAGGCAAAGAGGGCAGCTGACCTGAGGTGGGGTCAGGGATTGGGTCATTCATATGAAGAGAATAAGAAGTTTTGGAAAGAAGTGAAGAGAGTAAGGCTGGCTCAAGAATTGAAGAGACAGTGAAAGATGGAAATAGAAGGTTGTTAAAAGGAGAGGAGGCAAGGAAAAGATGGGCAGAATATTTTGAAAGTTTACTGAATGTTGAGGATAATAGGGAGGCAGATATAATTGCTGTTGCAGGTGTTGAGGTGCTAGTGATGGGAGATGAGCATGAGAGAGAGATTACAATAGATGAAGTGAGGAGAGCACTAGATGAAACGAGAGTAGGAAAAGCATCTGGTATGGATGGTGTGAGAGCTGAGATGTTGAAGGAAGGGGGTGTGACTGTACTTGAATGGTTGGTGAGATTGTTTAATATGTGTTTTGTGTTGTCAATGGTACCAGTAGATTGGGTTTGTGCGTGTATTGTACCACTATACAAGGGTAAGGGAGATGTGCATGAGTGTTGTAATTCAAGAGGTATTAGTTTGTTAAGCGTAGTTGGAAAAGTATATAGTAGAGTAATGATTTATAGGATCAAGGATAAAACAGAGAATGCAATCTTAGAAATACAGGGTGGTTTTAGAAGAGGTAGGGGTTGTATGAATCAGATTTTTACAGTAATGCAGATATGCGAGAAATATTTAGCAAAAGGTAAGGAGGTGTATGTTGCGTTTATGGATCTGGAGAAAGCGTATGATAGAATTGATAGGGAAGCAATGTGGAATGTGATGAGGTTATATGGAGTTGGTGGAAGGTTGTTGCAAGCAGTGAAAAGTTTCTACAAAGGTAGTAAAGCATGTGTTAGGATAGGAAATGAAGTGAGTGATTGGTTTCCGGTGAAAGTTGGACTGAGACAGGGATGTGTGATGTCACCGTGGTTGTTTAACTTGTATGTTGATGGAGTGGTGAGAGAGGTGAATGCTCGAGTGCTTGGATGAGGATTAAAACTGGTAGACGAGAATGACCATGAATGGGAGGTAAATCAGTTGTTGTTTGCGGATGATACTGTACTGGTTGCAGACACAGAAGAGAAGCTTGGCCGATTAGTGACAGAATTTGGAAGAGTGTGTGAGAGAAGGAAGTTGAGAGTTAATGTGGGTAAGAGTAAGGTTATGAGATGTACGAGAAGGGAAGGTGGTGCAAGGTTGAATGTCATGTTGAATGGAGAATTACTTGAGGAGGATCAGTTTAAGTACTTGGGATCTGTTGTTGCAGCAAATGGTGGAGTGGAAGCAGATGTACGTCAGAGAGTGAATGAAGGTTGCAAAGTG
>NC_090730.1:136401490-136421490 GCF_036898095.1 Palaemon carinicauda
ATTTTCTAACTGTAGAAACTCCTTAGATGAATTACAAATAATAGTAGAAATAATGATGATAAAAACAATAACTAGAAAAACACACTTAGAGCGCAGACATCCGCCACGGCAGCTTATTTCTCGAAACCAGCTTGTCTTTCCCAGAAAATATTTAGACTGTAGGCGTATTTGCAGTCTTGTGTGACAACCATGTGCGAACGTGTGGTTAATGTTAGGGTTAATTCGGTCGACCTTGACCTTGACATTTGACCCAGGACTTTCAAAATTGAATCAAGTCTACGTCTTAGCATGAATATTAATCTCTGAAAGTTTTACTACTCTTTGAGTAAAATTGTGGCCAGGAAGTTGTCCATAAACAAATGTCCACGGACTAACGCGGGCGAAAACTTCTCTTCCCAACTTCGTTGGTGGAGGTAAAAATTATGATTTTAAAGTCCCTTCTGAAATCTACGAGTCCCACACACCTTATACTGTTTCTTCTTTGATTTATAGAATGGGAACTAACGCAAATAAAAATTCCAAATTGATAGTAATAAACATTAATTATAGATTCTCTAAAAAATGCATCATAAACACCTGCCATATGGAATAGAGAATTGAAACGTGGGAGAGAAACTATTTTGCAATAGGTTCAAGCTAAGAATTGTTTGTGTTAGAGTGCTTGAAACATAAAGGGTATTGAATGACACAATGTGTCACATATCTTACTGAGAGTGACCTCGATTTCTCGTTTTCACAAAAAAAAAAAAAAAAAAAAAAAATGATATGCATCCTAGAGCATTGTTACAATTTGTGATGGAACCTTAATTACTTGTTCTGAATTTTACGAAGCTTCGAAATGAGTAATATTTTTATTTGAAATTCAATTACTGAGCTAGTATTTTTTCTTCAAATCTGCGTTGCTGTTAAACAAAGTAAGCAATGAAAAAATGTATAATAAACACATCCAGTTGATTCTGCAGTAAATGCGCATTAAAATAGATAGGATAGGAAATTTGAAATTGTGTACCTTTGCATGAGATATTGTCTTTAGAATGTAAGAATAAATGATATACTAATTTTATTATAATACGTTAAAACAGGACAATCTATTAGAGCGAGTATGATGATTATTACTGTTACATAAATCAACTATATCTAAACCGATTTTTTTTTCTATTTCATCAGGAAGAGTTGTAAATGCTTTATAATCCAGTGACATCTACAAGTATGTAACTTGGATCTCCCTATGATAACGGGCTTGAAAGGGTATTTATTTCTTTTATATCCATCCATCCATACATCGTAAAACTTATAAGTTATGCTCCTCCCACAATTGAAGATCATTTATTAAAAGAAATTTTTGAAAAATAAAATGCAGGTCTTGATATATATATATATATATATATATATATATATATATATATATATATATATATATATATGTGTGTGTGTGTGTGTGTGTGTGTGTGTGTATGTGTGTGTGTGTGTGAGTTGGATATATATGATTGTAAATCTATGTATATCTGCTAGTGGTTACCTCTCTTCTTTACTGCCTTCACTTCTAATGAAACCATAGGACCTCAGGCCCAATGACTAGTCCGGTTGCAACAGACTGGAATATCAGCTTCACCACCCTTGGGAAAGAATAAAGGAAAATGTAGATCAAACCCAAAGGGCATTGTCTCCCTCATGATGATGAACTTAAAAATTTTGAAATGAATCTGCCTGTTGCAATTATTATACATAAGAGATTTGTATTACATTCTCTTTCTTTTCCTATTAATACTTTAATACCTTTGTGTGTGCGCTTAAGTAGAAAAAGTTTGAGTTCATCACTTTGTGATATGGGTCAGTGGTAATTGTCCTGGAAATATTAGCTGTGAATGGAAATCCTAATTAGTTTGTAAGTCTTATGATCTGGTATTGAAAAGTTTAGTTTTAATGTTTTATAATATATTTTCATTTCATCTACCAATTATCATTGAAAGTTGTCCTTGCATAAACAATTAAAGTCTTTTTTTATAAGATTATTGAGCAGAGGATATTAATGAACTAATCTCTCTCTCTCTCTCTCTCTCTCTCTCTCTCTCTCTCTCTCTCTCTCTGTGTGTGCTGCATCACGTTTTGTCTTTTGGAGAACACTTGGACTTTTAAATGTTGAATCTTGTTGTAACTAAGAAGCTTAGCTGATTTAGCGTCCCTTTATCATCGCTTCCCTATGTAATTTTGCTACAAAGCAAAACTTTTTTATCTTTATACCATATGATACTCATAATTCTCTTTGGCAAACATTTATTCCATATATGTTATAGTCCGTCCGAACCTAATTCAAGCTAAAGATTGTGTTGTTTTATAAAGCTCGCTCATTAACATGGATTATATTTCGGATTTTGACCAGATTATTTTCTACTTCGTCCTAGTAATGGTTTTAGGGGATTCTAAAGGATAATCTAAATTTATGTGCATCCTATGTTTGTTTTATTTTCACAATATGTGCGAAAATATTTCGATACTTATTTTTCTCAAATGGAACTAAGCAGGTTTGAACAGCATAAGTATGTGATAAAGAGAAAAAAGCTGACCAATAAATTTGATAAGATCGTTTTAGAAGAATTGATTTTGCTCATAATGAACAAGTTTTAGATTCAAATATATTATCTATTTTATTTTTTAATGCCCAAATGCATATCTTCAACTTGGGTCATAGGTTTCATAAACTGGTATCCTCGCCAGACACCTAACAATGAACGAGCACAGAATTATTAGTCCATCAAAACATCATTAAGACATGATGCTGCACATCATCATCGCAGAATATTGCGTAGTGACATCATTACTTTAAGTTGTAAATTAAATCCCGACCAAAATTTTGCCAAGCATGATTGTGAGGGAATTGGTTTTTAACGAAGTTCATAAGCTAATAAAAGCATATACAGCTGACAGGTAGTTTCTATCATATATTGACTACTAAAATTCATAATTTCATCCGTAGTATTGATTTCATATTAACGGAAAAATAATTAAAAACTTTTTAGCCGTGAATTTAACTCTTTACATTTCAAGTTAATCTATTTTCGTATATTATCACAGTTCTTTATCTGGAGAAAAACTTTAAAGATAAGATATCCTACATGTCATTTTTTAAAAGATTATTCCTCTCGAGATGAGGATTATGAAGTTTATTTCTTAAGAGCTTGAAATTATTACAGTTATATGAGCAGTAATAGTTGTTTTTTATGTTTTTTATTATTATCATTATAAGGCAATGTTATTTATTTGTTCGGGGTCATATATACATATGTATAAAGTACATAAATGGAGGGTGATTTTTAATGAATCTACTACGAAGCAGTAAAATATGATACAAAGTAATTTTATTCTGATGTGGGAAAAGTCAATATGAAGCACGTGTGCTAATATGCTAATATGTGGAAGTTAGAGAGGAAGAACCTCATTTAAAAAGAGCAGCCATTAAAGAATTAAATTATGTATTAATAATAATAGTTTTCTTTACGATAATGTGTAGTTTTTTATCACATAAATATGAATAATTTTAGTATCATCCTAGGAAATTATGGAAAGTTCTTATATAAAAAATATCCTTAAGAATATTTTGGATCCCGGGTTAGGTGATGTATCGCTTGAGAAATAACTTTATACCGCACATGTATCACACGCTTGTACAATACAACAGTCTGTTTTTTTTTTTTTTTTTTTTTTTTTTTTTTTTTTTTTTTTTTTTTTTTTTTTTTTTTTCTCTCCCCTTGTACTGATAACTTGTTTCTGCCTGCATGTGCTTGAATCAATCTGTTTGAATTTTTGTGACCTTCTTTCACGGAAACTTGTTATAAAAACTTGCTCTGTTGAAGTGAAGTTAGTGGCAATAACTCAGTCTCTCAGTTACCCCATAACTGGTGCATCCGCACATTTGTGACCACTGGAGTGTTAGTTCCCTCCCGCTTTCCTCTGCACTACGGTGTGTTATTGTTTGATGATGCTACCATCAGAAACTGACTCTCCTATCAACGCCACTCCCCTTAAACTACCGTCCTCCTCCAGCGGAGAAGCATTCACCTGTTTTCGGCGTGCTGAAGTCCAGTTTCGCATCATCCCCGTGGACACTTTCCCGGATATCTCCATTGGCTGTGCAAGCAAGGAGACACGCCAATAACGTACGATGCCCTCAAATCATACCTCCTGGAGCAGTACTCACTATCCCCTGCCACCCGCATAGTGAAACTTTTTCAGCTCTCTCAACAACCGTTGGGGGACCAAAAGGCTTCGCTCGCCTACAATGTGTCGCAGACGGCTCTTCTCGTGAAATGAATCTACTTCGTGGCCTATGGGTATGGTGCCTACCCAAACCGGTATGTGCTGCTATCGCCGATGTTGATATTTTGCCCATGAAGGATCTGGTGACCAAAGTCGATGCCCTTATGGACAGTCACTTAACCACTTTCCAGACCTCCATCAACGCCTCCACTCCTGACGAAGTGAACAAAGTTAATGTGAATGAGGTACGACACAGACACCCATGCCATGATGTACTGGAGCGGTGACAAAGCCACCCACCACCCACATATACCCCTCCTCACTTACACCCCAACCAACGACATCTCCAGCCACTTCATGACACCCATTGGCTGCAGTTATGCTACTACCATTCCAAATTCAGGGCTGCTGCAAAGAAATGTGCAAATGATGCAGGTACAGGTGAGCGATTTTTGGTAGACACGGATGCTAGCCATTCTCTTCTTCCAAGGCCACTCTCCAGGACATGACCTAATCTGTCTATGTCTGCTGAAATCAGCTTGTTAGCTGCCAACAGATCTGTGATATCCACCCACGGTTATGAAACCCTCACATTATTGTTTGGAAGTGCCAAATATATTTAGAAGTTTCACGTTGATGCCGTCACATTGCCAATCCTCGGTGCCGACTTCCTCTCACGCTTCCATCTCCTGGTCGATGTAGCTCACTGATGGTTAGTCAACGCGGATTCATACTCCTTGACTCCTCTCCAACCCACCCTCTCCGACCTCGTTTTCCACATCAGTTCACCCATGGATACCTACGCCCATCTCCTCACATCGTACCCGGAAGTTTTCCGTCCAGATTTTTATTACTGTATCAAGACAACGGGGCCTCCTAGTGCTCGCCAGATTCAGACATCGGGCACCGAAGGTTTTGGCAGTCGTTAAAGAAATTTTCTCCGAAATGGAAGAAATGGGCCTTTACCAAAAGGCCTGAAGACCATGGTCACCACCCTTGCACATTGTTATGAAGAGAGATGGCTCTCTTCATCTGTGTGGGGATTATAGGCCCCTGAATATGCAGGCAGAACCGGATTACAGTACTACCCCTTCCCAAACAGTTTGTTGAGATGAAGTTAGTTGCAATTACTGCATCTGTTACCACCTAACTGGTGCACCCGCACAGCTTAATGCATACCAGAGGTTGGCTATATAAATATTGGTTTGGGTTAGAAGAGGACACATATCTTCGGAGGTTCAGCTACGACCGTTCTTTAGAGGGCAGAAAAAGTTTAAGTTTCTTTCAGGATCTCATCTCTGTTCTCTAAGACATCTCTGACCTCTCAGATAATATAACTTTGATTGTACTTGAACTGTTCTTAGGAACTGAAATGTTAATAACTATCGAAGCCTAGTGTAATTTTGTGTTTGAATGACTTTTACAAAAAGTGTTAAGAACTTTGTATAATCACATTATAGTAAACTTGGTCTAACTACTTCGTAACCTAAACTTTAACTTAACTTGCTATTGTGATATCAAGTGTTACTAAATCATTTTATTAAACCTAACTGTATAATTTAGACCAGAGTTCTGCATGTAGCAGCAGATAAGCATCTTTTGTATTTCATTAATAGAAAACTGTACTTTTTTATATTACATGCTTTAGGAAAGGCGAGTGTGGGATGAGATGCAAATTATGTAATTATGTATTCTGTTAAGTGAACTTACATCTTATTACCGTTTTAAATGCACTAAGTGATAAATTTTAAGAATTTTGTATTAAATATTCTTGTAATAAATTTGTATTGTTGTAAGCCATACTTATTGTTTTATCTTTTGACTTATTTTGTATAACTATTACCACATCTAGTCTGGTAACTAATGCCTCTTAAAACTAGTCAAGTCGCAGACCTAAAAGAACTCTCAAGCTCTCTCATTTCAGTCAATAGATTATCGTGATTTACTATCTGCTTAGGGAATAAAAATCTAACAACTCATCCGCTTAAGAAAATGAAATTAAACTTCAATTCTCAGCATCATCCAATTTTGAAGACGCGAGAAGCCTTCCACGAACAGTATCACAGATTAGTGATTAGGATAAATGCCACGCTATAAATTTCCGATTGGTTGATCTGCAGTATACAACTGAAATCCATTTCATGCTCGAACAATTCCATTTCATATTTTATGTGTTCTTAGGTGCCATTTGATGAAAGAGAAAGGGTAATTAGATGGTTAATCATGTATACTGTACAGATGTAATCAGAGATGGGAGTCACATAAATTATCTTTATTATGAATAAACTAGGGCCGGAACAGTGAGTATAATTGCTGACGAGACCGGGACCAAAGATGTAGGATGGAAGGCGCATGCTAGTTCTTAAATAATGGGAAATTTTTTTTTTTTTTAAATATTTTCCTCGATTATTAGTAAGTATAAATCATTTTTTTTAGCCCCTACGGTACACTCCTAGTACTGTCAGACCAGTCAATTGCTTCCGATTGTTAGTTTCTCCGAAAGTCTAATCGAACGGAATAAGTCAATATTATATTTTTAGCCTGACTATTTTCAATTATCAGGTGGGTGTTACTTCTTACTTACTAGGAACATTTGAACAAACATTCCTTAATAAATTGATCTTGTGAATAAAGACAAATTTTTAAAAAGAAAAAGAAATGCAATTCGAATTTTCATAGGACAATCTCAATCTCCTTGAAATTTTCTGAAATGTGCTATACCCTAAAGTCTTTTTTTGAGCTTTAATGACACTTTACGTCAATGAAATTCAGCAATTTATCTTTTGAAAACTGCAATGGGATATCAAGGCGATTGAACTATGAAGTAGTATTAAATTGGTGTGATGCCATGAAATAGTCTTAGGAAAGGAGCTGTATAGTGCACGTTGTTCGAAGTTTCTACAGTATCCACAGATACTTAGAAACCAACATCACAATTTAACCCAATGCTTAAAGCAAGTCTAGCTATATAAAAATAAGCTTGGTTTTTAAAAATTTATAGAATAATAGAATGTTGTAGGTGTCTTTTCGGATTTTTTCTCGCAGGTCATAGAAAACACAATCATTAGTAATTGTTTATATGATCTTTAACTTGCTTGTGCATTATTTTATAAAGCCGACTTTTGGTCAAACTAAGTTTTTTTATATCAAAGAGTCGTGTTTTCTTAGATTCGTAACGACTATGATTCATATTGTCTCCTTTTGTTCAAATTGTCTGGATTATTCTGTATAAATAGGTTTGATTTAATTATCGGTTTCTTTGTGTTGAAATATACAATCTTCTTAGTTTCTCCTTGCATCTTTACTATGCTTGGGACCGACTTTAGGTTGAATTAAAATTTCTCTACATCTAAACTCCTTGTCTCCCTAGTGCAGCCTACTCTGCATAAGCAATTCCTGAGTATTGTAATTGTGTTTGCGCGTGCAAGAGGGTACAAATTTTCATTCACCTGTTACAGAAGGTATTGTAATTTTACAATTATTATTGTTATTGGTGGTGGTAGTAGTAGTAGTAGTAGTAGTAGTAGTAGTAGTAGTAGTAGTAGTAGTAGTAGTAGTAGTATATCCCTCATTTGAAATGGCAATTGCACCATTGGAGTTTAATTTACTGAAACGTATCCATTTTTCAAATTACCTTTTTGTTAGGGAGAAAGCATACAATAATTGGCCTATATTCATTTTATCCAAGGAAGTTATGGGCACACTCGGGACCCTTTGTTTTTTACATATATGCTTTGCTGTAGTTTCATGCAGGAAGTTTTTAGCAAACATCAAGGAAGTACGCCTCTCAGTGACGATTCTGATCAAATTTATAAGGGGATGGCAGTCATAGAATTTGTATGGTGTATAGGAATTATCTTTTGTTTGCCATTGTTTATTAGTTGCTACATCTCTCACGTCGCGCAGGTAATTGGTTACAGCATCTGATAGTCCTTTGGCATAATCTACGTAGGTGTGGTTAAAGCATGGCTTGGGTACCCTTGGGCCAATTTCTTCAGGATTTTTTGCTCCGGTGATTGCTGTTTTAGTATATTTTTTTTTTTTTATTATCAAATGCTCTAGTGAGTAATATGGCAGAGAGGACTGTAGACCTTGAAATATTGCCTAAACACTTTAGGAAGTTTCATATGTTTTTGTCAGTCAGAGGTGAAAATAACTGGTATAATATGTACAGACATTTATATTGACCCTAATAGATAGTTGCCATATAAATGCAGAGTACAACAATTCTGCTGGTCCTTACAACTGTATATTGAAAAAAAGATACACAAGAGGTAAATTTTGATACCAGCACTGATCTTAATTAGTGGTTTGAGCATTGTATCGTGATATGGTTAGTGTATATTTGTAACAAAATTCACAAGTGTGAATAAAAAAAAATAATTACACGGCGTTGATAAAAAGTCTTGTGTTGGTATGATTAATATTTACAAACGAAAATTTCTTAATATCCAACTTTACGCTACCAAAGAACGAAATTTAGCTACGTCTGATAGGTTTTAGTTCCTAAAAAAGTTTCCTGAAATTGGTATTACTTTTCAGTTTACAGAACTCAAGTTTCCAAGAGAGTATTGTTTTCCTGTTTATCTTATGACCGTATGCTCCTAAGAAAGAAAGACAGAAATAAATCCCCGAGAATAAGCTCTTTTTTATTGCTCAAACATCTTGACATAATTTCACAGAGTAAGTCTACAGTTAGCCCTTGCGTTCATGAGAATCAATCGGTTTATGCTAGGACTCCTCTTAAGATGATGTGCCAGGTACTCTTATGAAATACTGAACCTACTAAAATTGGCGAAATATCCTCCAATATAAAACTCGCTGTTCCAATGATGATACTAACCCTTCACACTTCCTATGGGTGAATATTGGTTATATAATGTTTATCTAAGTATCAATAATATGCACTTGATCCTCTGTCCAGTTAGGTCTGGGATACATATAACTTGGAAAAAAATAATTGTTTCCCGTCAACTTTTTGAGTATTTGGAGAAAAAGATGATGATACTACGCTAATGTATGGCTGATCTCATTATTGTTTGTAAAATGGTGACAAATCAGGTGAGATTTGAATTTACGAATCGGGAACAAATCAGACTATTAAATGAGGTACCACAATCGTCTGCCTTCTTCATCCACATTGCAGCAATAGGCTTCTAACCGAGACTAGTACTTCTAATACGAGGCGCCAAATTGTCAGAATACCCAAGCCTGACATGCCGTACACTTAGATTCAAAAGTCCGCCGACACTCAGGGAGAATCGCTCGTCAGAGGTCTCTAGTGTTACCATGACAAAACAAATAAAGAGTTGCATTTCTTACTACTTCTTAGGAGATAGGCGGAGCCTTATCCAAGCTCAACGAACGCTGGAAAATATTATAAATCTTGTTGCCATATTTTATGCTGTGGTATCATTTGACATCTCAACTATCCAATACAAATACACAAAACACACACACAGACGCACACACATTATATATATATATATATATATATATATATATATATATATATATATATATATATATATATATAAATCTAGAATCTGTATAAGCATGTAGAAATTAATGGAGTGGCATAACTTAACAATTCCTTCCGTTAACAGCTACATTATATTGTTCGGAGATCCGACATTAGTCTTGTTCCAGTTTCATTTATGGCTCTATGCTGTAAAGTATTCATAAAAACGCCATAAATGAGTTATACGAGCCTTGACTCCTTGAGGACATTCATAGAGAGAGAGAGAGAGAGAGAGAGAGAGAGAGAGAGAGAGAGAGAGAGAGAGATTACAGTAGTGAATGTAGTAATTGGTCACCATATAAATTGATTTCTAGACATTCATGCATATCATGAGAAATTTTCGCTTGATATTGCAATGGTTCCAATAAAAATGATTGTATTATGCTTCCAAAAACTTAGTTTTAGAATGCTAAATTGATTGCTAAAGACTTTCATAGGCCTTTAGATATTCATAGATAGGAACATTTTGGAATACATAAGGATACTTTACTCTAAAATATTTCCCAAGTCATTCAGATTCAAGGGGATGTGCCATCTCAGTCTTTAGTTCGCAACCCACTTGCCCTTTATTCATAAAAGTTTTTACTTTTCCTTTCCTGCCCGTATTTGTGGCTAAGAACGGTTGGCATTGACATTTAAAATAGAGTTTTAAATTTATACTGTAAAATCTTTGCTGTGTTGCTAATTCAATCTTTATTGCAAGAGCTTTAATTTGCTTAATAATTACTGAGGCCCTATGGCAAAATTGGAGATAGTTATCATCGAGTAGCGATAACGGAATTATTTTGTTAGTCTTAAATGCTCATCCACATAATGGTAGATTTTGGAACAATAATAGCTTTAACTAGAGAGTCGTTGTCTTATGAGTGTTTGAAGGATTCGTTAGAAAGAATCCTTATACCAACATTTGTCCGGCTCGAAGTTATACTATTTAGTTACTATAGATCATTATGTTCTGTAGTCCTCCACATACCACAAGTTTTAAAATTAATATGCTCATTACGAAAGTACTCTGTAGGATAATTTGCCCGTTTGCTTTAAAATCAACCAAGATATTTTCGTTAACTGGAATAATCATAAAGGAATATGATTGAAATTGTATAAAAAATGTGAGTGAAATAGTGTTCAAAATGACTTATTTTCTAATCCAGCTAAGGAATATCTGGTTTTGGCTTCACACAAATTTCGAAAGGTTCCATGTTGGAATGGTCAAGTGCAGGTGTTTCTTGTAGCCGCTCAGGAGAAATTTCTTTTCTGGAGGGATAGTGAGAAACTAGGAACTAAAATTGACGGCCTTAGATGAATACCGGCGAAAAAGGCAATTTTTCTTAAAAATGTCGAGGATGTTTAATAAACGAATGAATAAAGAATGAATGAAAGGAACACAAATAGGAACTTGATCATGGAGACTTACGCCTATTTGAATCACGATTATTAGAAGTCAGCGTAATCAATCTACGTAATTTTCTTAAGATAAAGCTACTAGTAATTACATAATCACTGATAACTTACAGCCAAAGTATTAGTGTAGGAAATAATTTTGTGCTCATGCCCCCCCCCCCCGCGCTTATATATATATATATATATTTTTTTTTTTTTTTTGGAAAATTAGAGAATATATTACGGGAAAATTAGTATTTCTTACTTTCATTACAAATCCTTGGAAAATTATGTTGTTCTGAGGACAAGAGACATTTATATATGATTTATCAATTAAGCAAATTTCTAAAAGGTTTTGCTAGAATGTAATCGTGGTTTCATTTATCGCAATACAATTCCTTTTCGATTCAATAAACTAAATTCTGATTGTATTTAAAATGCTATGCAGTCATCAGTATTTACTGTTTCCATCACAGATTATTTATTATAGTTAATAGTTAACTTTGGTTACAAATCAACCTTAGAACAACAAAGGCTATTTATTCGGTTGCTACTAGCTACTACAAATGAACTAATTATGAATTAGGTTAGCAATATTTCATGGAACATTAACGGTTATCAAATTAGATTGAGGCAATGATACAATATTTTACAAGTTGTATACAGAATTTCTTAACCTCTTTCCACAACCTCTAAAATACAAATGCCTTCCTTGTTTCCTCAAATTCTTCAGTGTCGGATTGCCCGGGGGAGGAGTAATCCCCCCTACCTAGGCGCCCCCCCCCCCCCACCACCACCTACCCATCCATTGAAAGTGTCTACTGGGCTCCTCAAAAGAATAGTAAAAACAAATATATATATATATATATATATATATATATATATATATATATATATATATATATATATGTGTGTGTGTGTGTGTGTGTTTTATGTATTTGTAGTGAATACTCGAGGAACAAATGATACCATAGAATGAAATATGGCAACTCGATTTGTAATATTTTTAAGCGTTCGTTGAGGTTGGACAAGTCTCCGCCCATTTCCTTGAAGGTAGTAAGAAGACCAACTCTTTCTCTGTTTTGTCATGGTAACACGAGAGACCTCTGACGAACGATTCCCCTTGAGTGTCGGCGGACTTTTGAATCTAAGTGTACATAAAGACGCCAACAGCAATTAGGCTTCTGCCACCCCCTCTGTTTTTTTCTTATATGCAGGATTTTTAATAGAAGTAAAGGCCATTATTACCCCCAATTAACTATGATATTTACAAGCGTCTTAGAAAGTTCGTCTGTTTACTTATTCATACTTAGTTTAATGTTTACTATTTTGGAGGTAAAGATATTCAAAGTAAAACTATGTAAACCCAGTCTTAGGCAAGAATCTAAAGGGTGCAAGTATTTTGTGCCAGTACCCTATTTGATTACCTTCTGTTGAAGAGAAGCTCTTATCCTACTCAATTGATGAGCACTTTGACTTTTGTTTAACAAAGAAAAAAGTAAATTCTCTATGTCCTTAGCTGTTATCTAAGATATTGCTGTGAACTTTATCAACTTACTCGTTTTTGGTTAATGTTTTGATCTTTTTAACAAGGGGGTTAATTTGCTGTGCCCTCCCAACTGAATCCAGCAGCCACATTCTGAATAGTAGAATAAGAAAGAAAATCCTTACGCTGAGCGGTTACCATTTCTTGAAGGATTTCTTTGTGGGTTTACCCTACTTTTAACGATGAGTAATAATTATTTTTTATACATTTCAATATTTTGTTTGTGTCATTCAGTTTTCAGAGGGTTATTGAATCAAAAAATTAGAAATTAGTGTTAGTTTATAGCGGTATAAGTAATTATAACTTGTATTAACGACCAAAATTTGAAAACTAATATTGTCTCTTGGTGAAGCTGATCAATTTTGACATGACGCACATTCTCTTTGGTCTTTTCCATCCATTTAATAAATCTACCTAATTCATTTATGAAGTTAGATAGCATGGAGTATTATAAGATCTAGAAGATAACAAATGGTTGAAGTTTTATCAATTTATCAATTTGCTGCATAATGATGTTAAGTTCAAAACATACTTTTGAATGAGTTTTTTTATTATTTGTACGTGGGATTTATTCAGATATAGTAATCTACACTTTTTTTGGCATTAGGTAAGAAATAAACGGAAGAATTATCTTTCTATATAAATAACGTACAACAGGGTTATATAGTGTCCTGTCCTGACAATCCTTAGATTTCCTTCAATATATATGTTATTTGGCTAGCATGATTATTCTTCTAATTAAGTAAATTTTTCTCGCACTACGCAATTTTTTAGGGAAACTTGGCTGAATCCCTCGTCAGGCTGGGAGGAGTGGAGAGAGGAAAGGTCCCCTTTGTTCCTTTGTTTGATGTCGGCCACACCCCAAAATGGGCAAGTGCCTTGATAAATAGATAGAGTAACCTTTAATGATTATTACACTATTTTTCCTAATGAGAATATATTACTAGCTAGCTGCAAAGATTTCTTATGGCAATGGGCTTAATATCTAACCAATGCTTTGTTTTACATATTCCTATTTTAGTTTAAATTTTGAGTAAATCTTAATTATGAATTTCAGTCCAGTACGTATTGGGAACCATTTGCAATGGTTTTCCCATTCTAACTCATATAAACCCAGTAGAAAGAAGTCCAATAACTCGCTTGGGAAATCATGGCAACTAATCATTGCGAAAATTTGGGGGAGATTGATCAAGAAAATTTATTTCTCTCATCCAGTATAATTACGATCCTCAGTTTTACTTGCTATTCTAATCTCACTATATATGTTACTCCCGAGACTTGTCTCACAAAAGAGATTTGATAAAATCACACACTTTCATACATCAAGTTTAACAAAATTGACAGAACCGGAAACTTATTTTGTTGGGGAAAAAACATCCCCCCCCCAAAAAAAAAAAAATTGCGTGTAAATATTCACATATGTTAATCATTATGTTTAGTTCATTTGTTTAAACGTGTCTCTTCCCTTCTTTTTAATATTAGACATAAAAAATCCTGATAAATTAGTGCATATTTTTAGTTTCGTGCAAAACTTTTTGAGACGTGGACGTACATCTAGTATAATCATTTAAAAGATATACATTACTTTTTTTTACAATCATGTTGTCTGTCAGCTTTGTAAATGTTTTTCCACTATACTTTTTCAAAAAAAATATAATTGAGAGAGTTATGAAAAACTGTTGTATGAGTGTGTTTCGTCTCCCCTTAATATTAAAGGAAAACAGACGAGATTGGTGCAAATTGAGTATTATAAGTTCTGTTACCATATAGCACAATGGTTATTCTAGGAGTTATGTGAGGATAATAATTTCAGGTGGCTTTTATGGCATATTCACATCACAAAAACTTGCCATTGTATGTCGCCTGCCACTTACAACCAGTTTGCTGACATTTATGTCCAATGCAAAATGAAATCTAAACCATGGTGGCCTTTGTGTAACAGTTATCACTCAACGGTGAACGTCCTCTGGGAGGATGAAGTGGGCCAATCGCTGGTCATAGCTCTAAAACTACAAGAGTCCTCAGCTGAGACTGTAGATACTAATAACGGGTAGAAGCGATTTTTTACAACTTATCGAAATCATCATCTAAGAGATAGCATTCTGCTCTATGACATTAGTAAAAAGAGCGACGAATCATGCTGTTCGGCTTTGATCTGAAAAGAAGAAAAAAAGAATGGTTTGGGAAGTCTGCTGACCAGTTCCTTCCAACTTGTATTTCATCCAGAAATTGGCCTGCAACGGTTGTTCTTCAAATCTTGATAATTCGGGTTGATAACGTCTTTCAGCTTGTCACCGAAGAATTTAATTAGATGAACAGAAGACAATTGCAGCTTGCAGTGATTTTATGCTTACCCCTGCAATCGAAATGGGTGTCAGTAGTGGTACAGTTGAAGTATTAATGCAGTATGACAATACCTATCCATACCTTACTAAAGTCAGTTAGCATGACCATAGGTCAATGGCCTCCTGAGCTTGCTATAATTTCTATGGTAATTGTGCTCCCCGATACAAATAATGTGCTTAGTTGTTTCTGACATCCATGAAAGGTTCATCAGAAGCCCTAAACCCTCTTAATGAGAGAATGCCTTGATGAAGTCATCGTGCTTCAACAGGGAATATTGTTTCCATGTTGAAACATTGTGACGAGGGAGAGTCCTCTCGAACTTGGGGAAATTGCTTCACCAGTTCGAATGTAAATTTCTCCCTTTCTCATCTATTTCTTCTTGTCAATATTAATTTGATCTCCTGCTTCGATGAGTGGGAGAAGGGATGACGTTAGATGAATAGGAGAATGGATTACAGTTGGAAAGTATTTGAGGGTATTGGATGATCTCAACCCTCCCGAAGATGGTTTGGAAATTTTTTTGTCCGATTTACTCTCAAGGGTTGGGTCATTGGAATTCGTGGGGATCTAATCCTTGAGGCAGGACTCTGGGCTTCTGGCCAAAAGCCCATAATTACAAATATGGGGAGAATGATTCCATATTATTATTATTATTATTATTATTATCATTATTATTATCATTGCTTGCTAAGTTACAACCCTAGTTGGAAAAGTAGGATGCTATAAGCCCAGAGGCTCCAACAGGGAAATTAGCACAGTGAAAAGGGAATTAAGGAGACAAATAAGCTACAAAAGACTTAATGAACAACTAAAATAAAATATTTCAAGAACAGTAACATTAAAATAAATCTTTCATATATAAACCATAAAAACTTCAAAATAACAAGAGGAAGAAAAATATATAGAATAGTGTGCCCGAGTGTACCCAAGACAGTAGAAGACCATGGTACAGAGGCTATGGCACTACCCAAGACTATAGAACAATGGTTTGATTTTGGTGTGTCCTTCTCCCAGAAGAGCTGCTTACCATAGCTAAAGAGTCTCTTCTACCCTTACCAAGACTAAAGTAGTCACTGAACAACTACGGTGCAAGTGTCAACCCCCTTAAGCTAAGAAATATTGTTTAGTAATCTCAGTATTATAAGGTGTATGAGGACAGAGAAGAATGCGGAAAGAATAGGCCAGACTATTCGGTGTATGTGTAAGCAAAGGAAATTTGAACCAAAACCAGAGAGAGAAAGAGGGATCCAATATAATACTGTCTGGCTAGACAAAAGGCCCAATAACACTCTAGTGGTAGTATCTCAACAGGTGCCTCTATATCTGTTTTGGTGTATGGAGTGAACCATCTGGGAAGTATACTCTCGCTGTGCCGATAGTGGGGAATGCAAATTTCCTTTCCAACGTATGATACTTTCTTAATGTTATCAAGCAAGTAAAACAATCAACAAACAAAAAAATAAAACTAAGCACGGGCCTTTCATACGGATTCTTCTCATAACGAACCCCTCTCCCATGGATATGCTGATTCAACCCGTGACACTGTTGACGACCTCTGCTAGTTTAATTAAGGAAAATTATGTTGGTGACCTAGGAACTGAAAAGGACCATTCTACTAATGTTAAAAAACCAAGTAATTTCGACAACATAAGGAAACTGCGAATCCTTCATGTTACTTAAATTCCAATAGATACTAATTATGAGGAGCTATATAGAGCATTTAAGAGTTATGTAATAATATTGGAAATAAGAGTGAAACTTCAAGGTGATAGAAAGGATTGATGGATATCCTATGATAGTCATGATAAATCATTTAATGCCCTAAGTAACATCATGCATGTTAAACTTAATAATTTTAATACTAAGGGTTGTTTGTGTGATAAGGTATTAACAGATTTGGATGTATACAAACCTGCCGACTGGTGTGAAAAACACAGTAATGTAATAAAATCTTCCCAGAGAAAGCCAAAACCATCAATGTGGCTTTTTGCAGAGCCTAAAGGGAGTACAGGGAATTATTTCAAAATTTGCAAATTTATTCAGAAAAAAAGTAGGAACCATTGCTCCTAGTGATATATCTCATTGTGGGCAAAAATATTTCCTCATCCATGCCAAATCATGCACACAATCTGTAATACCATTTAACCTAAAGACAAGTAGTGGTATACTACATTGGATATTAAACCCCACCTAGATTATATCTTTGGAAGGGGATTGGTCTTCAATAAAAACCTGTATGAATTAACAGAGGAGGATATACTGGCCATGTGTCCATTAACAGTGTGGACAGTGCATGCTAATGTATCTTTCCATAATATTATTGAAAATGAAATTATTAAAGGACGACCTTTCAAACAGAACCTACTTCAATGTTTCAGTTGTTTTAGATTTGGACACCCTTCTTAAGTGTGTAAAAGCAAAACAATGTGCCGCATTTCCTCAAAATCTTACCATATAGAGTGTACATTTGAGGCCAGGTGTTTGAACTACAACTCAAATAATATATCCATTGATAGGTGATGCGAGCTACATGAGTTGTAAGAAGCTACACTCAACAAATCCAATGTGGACATAAGTGTGGGACATGTCACAAGACTAATGAAAAAACAAACAGTTATGTAAAGGAATTAAAATGAATAGGAAATTTACCTTAGGAGACTTTAAACCCACCTAGTACTGCCAGTAGTTATAGGAAATTAAATAAGTCATCTAGTAGTAAAAAAGTGCTGCATAACGAGGTAAGTATATTGCCTTGTGAGGCTTTGTCAAGGTCTATTAACACTGGGGAATTGCCCATATCTAAAACCTTCGTTCCCCATTACCATTACTAGTACTAACCTCTCTCAGGACATGTCCTTGCCTGATTTTATGGAGGTTCCACTTAAAAACCAACTTACCTGGTGCTCCTGTATTGGGGAAGGTGCAAAAACCTAATAGATCGCCACCTATTAACCTAAAAAGAGAGAAGACTCAATCTATCTCGCACCCTTCCATAAGAAACTTTAAAGTTATTACATCAAATTAATTTTATGATTTGTCTATTAATGTTTCTGATCAACCGGAAGACAGCTTAAATAAATCAGACATTCAAGTTGAGGTCCACCATCCTCCTCAACAATAAGATAAAATGGACACAAAGAAAAAGACAAATGTAAAACCCAATATATGAAGACCCTTTCCAAAGAATTACAATGAGAAGACTTCATCCAAGGTGTCTTCCACCCCAAAAAATAAACCATATTTTTTCCTCCATTTTGCAATGGAATTGTCAGGGTTTAAGGGCCAATTATGAAGAACTTAAGCTCCTCATTCATGAGCACTCCCCTATAATTGTATGTCTACAGGAGAGCAAGCATGATGCTAATTCTCCTTGCCCTTGATTGTATGTTAGCTATAGGACACCATATGATCAATGAGCTGGGAGCCATGGCGATCTTGTTTACGTTCGTCGAGATGTTCCCAAAATATCTTTGTCTATTCGTACACCTCTGCAAGCATTGGTTGTACATATAGATATAGGGAGAAAATATACAATTATCTCTTTTTACTTGTCTGTAAATGATAACGTCTCGCGTGATAATTTAGCAGATGTGATTTGACAACTCCCTCAAACTTTTCTCTTACTGAGATATTTGATTGGTAAGAATATAAGAGACGATATTTTAGTAAACACAAGGGGTAGTATTATATCATCAGTTGTGGAGAATAAAGATGTAAGACTCCTGGATACATGAGAGCCCACGAACTTTCATTTCCAGACAGGTACCTTATCATGCATTGACCTTTCAATTGCAAGCTCTAACGGCCTTCTCGATTTCGATTGGAGAACATTGGACGATTGGCATACTAGTGATCATACACCAATCGTTCTAAACACCAACAATAATCCAACTTTACAGAGACTGCCATGATGGAACCTTGACAAGGCAGACTGGGATAGAATTCGGGAGCTAAGCGAAATTGAAGTGAATGCAGAACAGTTTGTAAGTGTTGATGATGCCATAGACTTAGTGAATGGGACTCTCCATACAGCAGAGTCAATTCAATTCCCAAAACCACAGGGTTATTCAAACAGTGACCAGTCCCCTGGTGGTCTTTAGAACTAACTGCCCTGCACAGAGGCACAAGAAAATATTGGACTCGATTGTGTAGACACCGTACAGAGGAGAATTTGATAATATACTAAAATGCAGAGCACAGTTCCGTCGTGCCATGAAAGAAGCCAGGCGCCGGTCTTGAATATCTTTTGTTTCCCCAGTCAACAATAGAACACCACCATTTTCCGTATGGAGGAAAGTAAAAAAAGATAGCAGACAAATTTATCATCCAAGGCCCCAACCCACCACCAATGTTGAAAGTGAATGGTAGGTATGTGACTGGAGCAACTGAGGTTAACAATGCCTTGACCGATCATTTCTCCAATGTATCATACAAGTGTTAAACAGCTCCTGGTCACCAGTAGTGTATAGAAGTATTGAAGAACAAAACATGCTAGATGTTATAACAGTAAAGGAAGAATCTTATAATGTTGTTTTAACTGAAAGGGAATTTGACTCCGCACTTGCTACTTACAAAGATGCAACACCTGGACCCGATGGAATTCAATATGCAATGATTAAAAATGTATAAGTTATTTATTTTGAGCCTTATTAACAGAACATGGCATGATCATAGTTATTCAAATACTTGGGAACTAGCATTTGAATAAAACCTGGTAAGGACAAGTTATTATAAACAAACTATCAACCCAATGCATTGACATCTTGTTTATGTAAGATTGTGGAAAGGAAAGGTATAATTTATTTACTAAAGCCATTTCTTTTCTTGTGGCCTTAGAGGGTTTCATCTGGACTTGCATTCCACCAGTGACATGTTACGACTTAAATATTGTCTTTAATGCACACATCGTATATATATATATATATATATATATATATATATATATATATATAT
>NC_090730.1:136426490-136438990 GCF_036898095.1 Palaemon carinicauda
GTGACATTAGCACTCCGGGCCATTTCATTTGAGACGATTATACTTTTCATACTAAACTCTCTCGTTTTCAGAACTTTTCACTAATGTAGATAGTTCATTTAACTTTTAGTGTACCTCTCATTTCAAACTTTATCCAGGCATTAAGAATTCAACATGGAGGAAGGCATTCCATTAACACAAGACGGTTTCCTCTTCAGAAAATATGAATGTCTTTTGTATTTCGCATTATAAGAGTTATCTGCTAATTGATCTTTCAGTTTTAATTTGTTACATTTGAGAAGAAGAATAGAGTTCGGATGCTTTCATGCATTTGGGGTTTCGTACTACTTGTAGCTTAGGCTTGTATGTTTATATTGTGTTAATTTAAACAGTTTCCGTTTTTCAATCTTAAAACTGTTCCGATATTTTTCTAATATTTCCTCCCTCCGTTATTCCTGTAGATCCGAAGATTTCGTACTGCATCATGGCGCCAATTCATGTATGTTCCAAATTATTTTTATCATCAATCATTTTTGCACCATCCCATTTGCCCCCTTTGACCTTACAGTTGTCTTATTAATATACTTGATTTCTTTTTTCGTTTCTAGTCCCTTCTCTCTCCATTATAATATTACTATCCATTTTTATACTTTTGTATTTCCACTGACATTACTAAGAAACATTTCCATTCATTGTTTACTGTACGGTATATTTCTAAAAAAAAAAAAATAGCCCTTTTTATAGCATGTTTTCACGATACTTTAGCATTCTTAATTCGTATCACGCACGCCATTGTTTCTGAGCATAATTTTTCTTTCCCCCTCACTTGTATTTTCCGTTCTTTTGTGGATATCCACTCTATGCTTCCCTCCAAAGTCATGGAAACTAATGTTAAAAAAATCTAGTATTAGCTTTTACTTTTTTTCTTCAGAGCTAGACCATGCCATTGTACTTGAACTACAAAAGGCTATATTAGTATAGGATCGAGGCTTGCGATGGCAGTCGTGATATTGTCTCGCTTTTGACGCTAATGTGTCCATTACCTATGGAAGGAAAAGGCTCGGTAAAAGGCTGTGGATTATTTTCAGGAAGAGATATTCAACAAGAATTATGTAGACTAATTTTCATTTCCATGGAATTATCAAAAGACTGTTAAAAACTGTTTACTCTACTCTTTACCTCCTTGGTTTGTATTAAGGATAAGATGTTACATTTTTAAATATAGGAAAATTTTTATGATTAAGTTTGTTACCTTGAGTCGTTATGGTACTTGCTGTGTATTCGTCATTTTATGATATTTGATTTAATATCTACATTTGCGGTTTAAAGTGGTTTATTTTTGTGATTTTTTTTTTTTTTTTTGGTAATTATACTAGCAATTATAGTGACCTATTGTGTGGCGAAATTTCACCGGTTTATACAAAATAGCCCGATAGACTGGGCTGAATCACAAGGTCTGAGGGACAAACTTCACAAAACCATCGGGGGAGTAAATAGAATATGGCTATATTTTAACAAGTTTTATTATAAAAATAATAATCTAATTCGAAAGAAACATGAGAAATTAACCTTTACTTGACATACAAGAACATGTGACCGAAAAAAAACTATGTCCACTTCGGACTCAAGATATCAACAAAATTAATTGAACATTTATAAAGTTATCTCAACCCTTATCGAGACCGTTAGACGTGCTTTACACAATATCACTGATCCCCTGGCACAAGGATCGACAAAATATTAACAGATAAAAACTTACAACAACTCTATCAAGACCTACACGGAAACCGACCTGGGTACAATAGGCGTGGGGAGAGAGAACAATTAGATAGGACTTACTGTGATTGGGGACATCGGATCAAAGAGGGCGAGCAAGCCTTGCAACCTCCGATGTCACTTTTTTGGCGCGATTTGTCCTGAACCTAAATTTCTAGATTGGATTTTTTATCATGTTACAATAGAATGACGTTATTTTTCCTAATCTTAAATTACTAGTAATTGATTTCATTAGTCGCAGCGCCTCCCCTACCAGGCGGTTTCTCTTTTTGGTTCTAAACATTCTCGTCTTGAACGACATTCATTCGCCCGCGAGTCCTCTCATCTCCCTCCAATTTGACGTAGTCGTAGGCGGAGTCAAATGGCGGGAACTTCGATTGATCAGGTCGAAATTCCCGACATATTGTGTGCTCATTATCGTTTTCAGAAGCGGAGATTTGCCATGTGGCATATTCTAAGTTTTGACATAAAATGGCAAATCTTTACCAGGCCACTGAAACTATAGTAAACATTAAAACCATACATTCCTCACTATCCTACCCCCCCCCCCCCCTCGTTGAATTAACCCCGGTCGCCATTTGCTCTGTATCGAAGTATCCTGAACTGCGAATGTAAACATATAACCATATTCCTGCTATTTTTTTTATTTTTTTTTTATTAAAGTTTACCACCCATGAGATAATCTCATTTTCTATCTTATTACGTTTTCTAATATATAGTTGCAGATTGAGCAGTAACTCTGTCATTTATTTACAAATTTGCGAAGTTCTTTATTTTCATTTTTTGTTTCTTTTACAATTTTCTACCGTCCTTTTTTAAAGGTAATTTTTAAAAGCTGTATAAAATGACAATCTCACCAAAGAACAAGTAACGATGGCCAAGAACCGGTGTTTTTATCGTCTTCATAACTAATTTCACATCTTTGAATGCATTATTTTGAAATTTGAGCCAAATTTATTGCAGAATCTTGAAATGGTTTAAATGAAGTATAAACTTTTAGATTAGAACCATCGTAATTTTCTTATTTATTAACCAGATTTGTTATTTAAAAAAAAAATTAACTCCTAAAATAGTTGAATATAACTAAATATTTCATAATGTTTTTTTTTTTTTTTTATTTCATAGTTTTATTTGTTGCCAATAATATAATGACTGTGCCTTTTTATTCGAAAGCACCAAAGGTAGTAAAAACGCTAGAAAAGTAAAAACTACTCTCAAACAAATTAACACACATTCTTCTAAATTTTGGTCTAATTACCAAGTTAATTTAGGAAATTGTAAAGTTTTCTGTATGACCTATGTTCCAGCTGCACTTTTATTGATCTAACGAGCTTATGTGTCCCGTAATATACCAAAGCAAGAGGCTGGACTGGGAGAGAGGTATTATTATTATTATTATTATTATTATTATTATTATTATTATTATTATTAGCCAAGCTACAACCCTAGTTGGAAAAGCAAGATGCTATAAGCCCAAGGGCTCCAACAGGGAAAAATAGGCCAGTGAGGAAAAAAAATAAGGAAATAAATAAACGATATGAAAAAAAAAAAATTAGCAACAGAATATTTTAGAAACACTAAACATCAAAACAGATATGTCGTATACAAACTATAAAAAGATTTATCATTTTGTGTGGTAAGGTCGCAGCTCTTACAAGTAATACCGGAGGAATGTTCTAGTATGCGTTGGCATGTTGTGTGACTGAGAAAGGGTGCCAAGAAAATATTATAAGATTAATAGAAATGCCGGAGATAGGAATTCTCCACTTTGCAATATTTTGAGTTCACGTAAATATTGCAATTAAACTCTTTTATTATCTCGTTTTCCTATATTTTGATCGATAAAACCATAATTCCACCGCTTAAAATAACAAATTGAAGCATGTCCATGACATAAGAACATAATTTAGTGTACGAAAAATAGTTTTCCATATTCCATTGAAAAGGTTTTTTTTTTTTTTTTTTTTTTTTTTTTTTTTTTCTTTTTTTTTTTTTTTTTTTTTCAAATAAGACGGGATCCATTTAAGCAATGATGGTTTTCAAAGCTGTAGGAAACCTAAAGTTTATTTTTATTTAATACTTCAAACTATAATAGGTTAATAAATCCATGAAATAATAACATCATAATTTGATAGCAGTGTTGTAAATGAGGAAATTATTAATATATATGGCCAGTTCAAATTGCACGTTAACTATTAAAAACTAGTTTCTAATGGCTCAATAAATAAATTCAAAGATCTGTTAAAAAAATTATCAGGTTTATTCGAAGTGTCAAATAATGATGAATTTGGCCATTACGATTATGGCAAAATAAGGCTTTTTATAGAAAATTAGGAATTAAATATGTTTGCACAGTCCTTACTAATATCTTCCAGAACACATTCATTCTTGAGCTAATATTTTGTGAGTTTCCGTGTTCAAGATTCATGTAGTGATCTTAAAATGTATTATATATACATTGTGGAAATTAAATTAAATAAAGGACCAAGGCTCCCAAAAAAATACCAGCAATGAGTCATAATATATGCTGTTCAGAAACGCATTTACAAATATTATCATCTCTCTCTCTCTCTCTCTCTCTCTCTCTCTCTCTCTCTCTCTCTCTCTCTCTCTCTCTCTCTCTCTCTCTCTCTCTCTCTTTATAACAGAAATAGATGTACTTGGAAGAACTGATGTATTCAGTAGTAACATGAAGTATTCATTGGAACTCTTTTTCTAGTGTACATTTCCTAAATGATATTTCCATTAGCTTTCTTATAACGGATATATACATTCGCACGGAAAATTAAAGAAAATAAATATGTAAAAAAATAATTGTTATGCAAAAGCATTACATAAAACGATATTTCCAAATAAATCAAAGTTAGAAAGCCTCAGGCGGACCTATTCCTTTCCAGTTCATTATTGAAGATCTATAAAAAAGGTAATTGAGGTCAGAATTTGGAGATGATCATTTATAAATGTGCCTCGTTTAGGCATCCTATATCAATTCCCTTGGGAGGCTTAACAACGGGTAGCCTAATCTCAGCCGAGCCAAATAGCACACGATTCCAATTTCGTTGGCGGAATTTTCATGAAGTCTGGAAGCTGTTGCCGGTAAAGATGGTGGTATTGAATTGCGGTTGCCTTTCGGCAAAATTCAGAGTCGAGTGATATACATGGAAATGTTTCGACTCTGAAATTCAACAATTTTTCCATCTCGGTTTTGCTATCCGCTTATCCTCTGTTAGTTTATTTGCCATAAGCGTATGCAAGGTAGAGGAGAGTCTGCTATGAGTAGATTTTTATGTCATACAAAATATCATTGAAACTTTAGAAGTACTTTTTGTAACTCGTCCAACTTTTAAACCATTCGTTTTTTATGTAAAAAGCTGGAAAATGTCAGCTGTTCCTAGCGAAGGAACCTTTGTCCACTGTAAAAAAAAAAAATCTGTTCACAAATGTAAGGTATGAAGCACCCACGTATTTTAAACTTTTATTACCTGCAATGGATGTGAGTTCCACGATCATTTCAAATCTTAAAGAGAAACAAGAAAAGATACTAATTTTAGCTTACCAAGGTTTACTCCACTTTTCTCTCTTCCAGGAATCTAAAACTAAACAAATATTTTAGTTTGTTGTTACAATTTCAGTGGTAGATTATTTAAAAGTAACAATATTCTCAATAATATTCCTGATGTGTTGCTCTTCTACCATACATCGCCTTTTTGACGTTGTGTAATATTTTAGAAATAAATAAATCTTTACTTTTTGCGTACTAACTCTAACGTTAGGAAAGCCACACACTATTAAATTTTTAATAGCATGAAAAAATGCCCATATATTAGTTTATTATATTATCATTGGCTTTTTATTAATTTCAAATCCACGAACAACACCCTGTGTATTGTACATGGTGTTTATATCTATACGTTGGATGTGATTAATTGTAGTAATGAAAAACCTAGGACCCTCTCTCTCTCTCTCTCTCTCTCTCTCTCTCTCTCTCTCTCTCTCTCTCTCTCTCTCTCTCTCTCTCTCTCTCATAACAAAACACACAGAAATGTTTTAATCTGTTTATTGATTACTGGTTGATGTTAAGGCATTAAAACGTGCATTATCACAGTTTTACTAAAAACATATTACAGTGGTAAAAATATATAGGAACCAAACTATCAAAAATTGCGCTGAACCTGCTATATGAATGATAAAATTCAAGATTATTTAGGAATGCAATGCTAGATATGTGAATATATTCATATCAATGTCTATAGTACCACTTATTGAATATATTCATATCACTCTCTATAGTACCACCTCAATGTTCTGCCAGTTAAACTCACTAAGAGATATATTACCTATTTTCATGAAGTATGACAATACAAAAATATTTTTAATCAAACGAAACTTTAGCTAAACCATTGATCAAAATAACAATAACAAATCTAAAAGAACCAATATAAGTATAGAATCATTCACAACGAAAACGGGTACCAGGTATTTCTTCGTCCTACGACTTACTGTTATTGTGGGCTATATTGTCCATTTAAAGGATCGGAAACAGCTGCAGTGAAGTGACTGGTCATCTCATAATTCCTCTTTATTATTTTTTATTTATCTCACAACTCGTTGAATGGTATTAGTTATAGAAGATAAGAAATTAGTTTTATTCCAAAAATGTGCAGAACTAAAATTTGTTATACGGTTGCCCCCACGTGTTAAAATCATGTTATATTTCGTTCCCATTTTCTAATAAATAACATGGTAAGGCAAGAAAGTACACAAAAATGTTATTCATTAATTCAGAATATGGGTAAATTGTATCTAATTACTTACTTTAGTGAGGAGGTTGTCATTATAAACGAAATTTTCAGAATTTCCATCGAAATGTCTTCGAAAAAACTTAGGATGGGAAAGACTTCAGAATTCATTAATGGTAACAAACTTTCGGATAATTAATTCACACACGGCTATTCAGTGTCGTTCGACAAGCTGCACAAACTGCAGATCGCTTGATATTACAATTAAAAGTAATAAGTTCGCCACTTTGAAACTCTTTCAATATAACCTATGTCCCTAATTTTAATCAAATATTTTGTAGATCGTTTAAATATCCTTTATTTGAGGAAAAGATTATTAAAATCTGAAGTGTATTTTTCCATGCTTATGATATTTATCTCCCCTATATGATAAAGAGCAATTGTCTGGTTATATATGTATGTATATTTATATATATAAATATACATATACATATATATATATATATATATATATATATATATATATATATAAATATACATATATATATATATATATATATATATATATATATATATATATATATATATATATATATATAGCCACAATTTGGATAAGAAACAAGACCCGTTTTTGTTTTTTAATTCAGTAAGATTTAATCGTCATTAAAGATAAATCATGTTCATTTCTATGTTATGAAACCTGTTACATACACTATTATCATTTCCACCACAGTAAAAGGAAAATGTTTGTTTGCATTACATAAACGTCAGCAGCTGCTGTTTACATATATTTTTAACGGCCAATGACATTTTTTTTCTAGTTATTCCATCAAACTTTTAGAGAGAATTGCTCTTGAGAGCAGCATTGCGAAATTTGGAGCGTTCCCCACAACCTATTATGTCCCCATATCGAAGGAGTTCCCGAAAGGCATCAGTAGCCTATGCACTGTTGTCTAGACTGGTTCCCAGTTACCTGTGGAACTTTGTTTCTACCTCCATATGTTGTGTGAGGGTAGTGTTGGTGCAGGGTCAGACATTTGGTTCCAGCAGTCTAATTGGTACACTGCCCTCTTAACATGCTGCAGAAGGGCTGCTTGGGAAGATGAGATGTATTCAAGATCTTTTCCCCTTGTAAATAATTTTTCTGTCCTTATTCACTTGAACAAGACTGCTGGTGTAGTCATAGAGCAATATAATAACAATGTTCCAGTGACTCAAACCATTTGTCTAGGGAGTCTGGGGTAGATGTTAAGGAACAGAATTTTCCAGTCGCATTTTCAAATACTTCCTAGGTCTCCTAGTAGATTTTTTTCCCCTCACGGTAGAAGAAGACACTGTATCACAACCTGCAAGAGTGGAACAGGTGTAAGGTAAGAGATCGGTCACAATCATGGGCACGTCTCATCTCATTGGCAGCTAAATATTGGAAATTCATTCCTGTTCCAAAAGCAAGCCATAAATGGGGAATCTCAAGCCTTTGAGCTGGCATGATGGCCAGATCTAAGACATCAGTATCGACTGTGCATCAAACAGGGGAAGCATAATTCAAGTGTTAGCCTCCTCATGGGTACATGGAACTAAGTTGGTTACATCTCAGGGTTATTCACAGAGGACATTTTCCTTACTGTGCTGGGACTCAAGTTTTAACAGAATTGCTTGTGTAGCAAGAAATTCAAACAGTTCTTCTTCATTTTCGGTGATTCGCAAGACTGCTTGCCAGTCTCCAGAAATTTTACTGGTTAGCTCCACCCGTCTTTTGGTGCCCTTTCCCCTCTTGCTTCAGCTGTATAATTTTAAGCTTTGGTTGTTTATAGGTAGCCCATATAACAAACTCTTACCAGACGGTAGATGTGAGGCAAGGTATAGAAAGAAAACATCAGTTGCATACTCTGAGAACATTTTGGCTGAACTCGATTTCAGCATGTTAATTACAGCAGCATTATCAAAGATAATATCCTCTACATCAGGCTTGGTAAATGCGTCGTGTAAAGCTGTCACACACTTCAAGCACTCTTAACAGATCGGGGTCTTGGTAAATGCATCATGTGAAGCTGTCATACACTCCAATCATGCTACTAGATCAGATTTTGTCCTAAGTTTCAGTTTACCAATTTGTCAAATGAATGCGGATTATTTTTTATTTTCATGATGAAAAAAGTTTTCTTAATCACCATCATTATATGATAAACAACATATAGCCTTGATCAGAGAACTGTAATTTTTCAGGAAGGACTAACTTGTAATTGATTTGGATCTTTCTAGGATAGGACATTGCGTAAAGAAGGGAAGGTTATTCTTTGTGATGGGCTCAAAACTGTGTTTTATTTGAGATACAAGCCGTTCCTCTACAAAGGTGGTATACTGGTCCTTACACAACTGTTCTACCTTCCTCAGTGTGTCAATGATAGCCTGGTCAGCTATATTATGGATATCTAATGTAAGTAATTCACTACTACTGTCACAAAAGGGATTACCCATGGTTTGAATGACCATATGAGAGTGATTTGACATCTGTATAAAATGCCTGCTGTTATGCCTGTTTTATTCAGGGTGATGCAAATTTGTCGTCTTGTTAGAATCCATAGATGATTCGGTCTCTTGTATTATCCATGCCATCTCTGGGCCACATAACATCCACCTTTGCAGAGCTGATGGATTCTCTGTGAGCCCTACTACTCCAACCTCATCTTTCATGGCTGCGTTGTTTTGTTCACATGCCAGATCTACAGCAGTAGCAGAGATTGGTATTGCTGTCTTTTTGACTGAAGTATTCAGACAAAAACTCTATACATATTTTAGTGGCCATTTCTAAGTGTTGCCATATGTCTCAAGTGCACGGGAAATCATCTTACATAGTTGGTGTGATTTAAGGCGAAGAACCAAAGAGCAAGCATGGTAATGGCTTCAGTTTATAACAGGAAGTCTGTTTCACGAACGGCTTGGATAAAGAGCATCACCATCCTTTCTAGTTGTATTACCAAGCCCCAAAATTCACTTGCTTCAGCTCTTTGCTTGCATCAGGGTTTGAAAGACACATTGCCATTTTCATATGTATTGTTATTGCATTGGGTGTATGCCTTGTGAAGGAGAAAATTGAGACTGGCAATTGTAACTTCATGAGCACGGCAAGTACGAGTTACATGGGTCACTTCTAAGACTTTGAGGGATACTATTTCTATGCGAAGACCCAAATAAGACAACGGAGCTCTCCTCACCATAGTTTGTTGGCAATGTCATTAAATTTTGCTTTGCTATTGCGTACAGAGGTGGATTCTTTGTGATGACAGGCATTTGCTTAGGGTAAAGACATTAATTGATGTTTTATCTACAAATCCATTGAGAGCTGAATCATGGTTTTTGAATGGGCAGATTCATAGAAAAGTGGTAGCAAAGAAGGAGTGGCCTCACTGTTTTCGTCTTCATTGTTAGGTTGACAAAGATATATTTTGAAATAAAAAGATCACAATTAATAAAGTGTGTTCAAGCTTAAATGTATAAAAATAATGGAAAATGCCAACACATGCGTGTGGGCCGTGGCAGCCTTGTTTTTAAATGGCTGCCAAAGCATCCATAGACTAGATCTAAAATGTCCCTTTAGATAAATATAGTCCTAACTTCATCCCCTAGCAGAGTGCCAATTCTCATGCTTCTATGATAAAAAGCACAATTCGTCTGAAAATTTCTCCTATCCGCCCTACTATAGGGAAAAGAGAGAGAGAGAGAGAGAGAGAGAGAGAGAGAGAGAGAGAGAGAGAGAGAGAGAGAGAGAGAGAGAGAGAGAGTAGTCAATCCCTGGTCAGAGTGGGTACCCTGAGAGGTACTCTTCAAAATTACAACTGCCTTATTGTAATTAGGAAAGAGGGAGGAGTTTTGAAGGGTTGAATTTGTGTGTGTGTGTGTGTGTGTGTGTGTGCATATATATCTAAATATTTAGCAGTAATTTTTGGAGGGCCGTATACACTAGTTTATTTCATATCCCACCCCTTTTATTAGGCTTTTTCCTTTACTATGTACCGCACGTGTTTCATGCACGCTCATATAATGTAATGCTAATGTTTTTTTTTTTATCTCTCGGTCTCTCCCGTACTGATAATAGAACAACCTGTTTAAACTTGCCATCCCATGTTTTAGTTTATTTGAATTTTTGCGACATTCAAACTCGTTACTGTTTGTATATAAGCTAGTTATCTGTTGAATAAACTTTACTTGCATTCACCTCGCCTCTCTGTTAGAACCTAATAACCACCTTGCACAATTAACAGCTCTTGCCTATATCATTCGTGTTAGATAACCGAAATGAGTTATTTATAAAAATATCAGAAAATGTATAAAATTATTCTATAGCGTCCAAGCCAATTAGAATTACAGTCCATCGTTTTATCCCCTCAATAAATAGCACAGGAGTTATATTCCAAAAACTAGTTAACGAAATCAATATTTCCAAAATGAAGTAAAATCAGTTTGTTTCTGTGGAATCTTAATAGCGATCCTTTCATATAAACATATATGATTAATGTTTATCATTCTTCTTCTTCTTCTTCTTCTTCTTCTTCTTCTTCTTCTTCTTCTTCTTCTTCTTCTTCTTCTTATTATTATTATTATTATTATTATTACTGCTACTAGGTAAGTTATAACCCTAATTAGAAAAGCAAAATGCTACAAACTTGAGGGCTCCAACACAGAAAATAGCTACGTGAGGAAAGAAAATAATGAAATAAACTATATATGACTACTAATGAGTATAAATATAGAATATCTTGCGATCATTAACAACGTAAAGATAAATATATCCTATATAAACAAAAAAGAAAGAATCATGTCAACCTGTTCACCATAAAAACATTCCCTGCAAGTTTGAACTTCTGAATTTTCACCAATTCAACTACCTTATTATGAAGACCATTCAACAATCTGGTCACAGCTGGAATTAAACTTCTGGAATATCGTGTGCTGTTGAGCAAGACTGTTAGAATTAATCGTCCAAGTTACAGGTGTAGTCCATTTCAAAAAAAAAAAAAAAAAAAAAAAATTTAATCTTCTCTCGGCCGTTTTGTAGATCTGATAATTTCATTAGTCCCGGCATAAAGTTTTCACATACGTACAGCCGGATTCTGGTGTGATCTTTCCAAATTTGTATCTAATTTATTCATATCTAACTTTGCTAATATCCTATCGATGTTTTCCATGTCTCTTTGGGCTTACTGGTTTTGTTTTCTTTCTACCTATTGTATCAATGGTTATAAGGTTTATTGATTGAATATTATAATTTTATCCTTGAATAGACCCTCAATCTTTATTCTTTTTTCTTCGCTTATTTTAATGTTAATCTTCAGCTGCTTCATTTTGTGTATCTGATTGCGATGTTCATTCCCTCTTCTTCATTCCCAGTTGATACAAATGATAACCAGTTTCGCTTCTACATCGATATCTCATAATTCACATAAGATTTTGATTTCGAAAATGTTGTATTTGTTCATTCACTCTCATTTTCATAACTCATTGTATTCCGTATCATTTAATTATTTTAGTCTTACTTAGGAGAATATTTTCGCTGTAGTAGAAAAACGAAATAACCCAATTCCCTTCTTTTTTAAGCCTAATGAAAAAACTAATAAGAAAAAAGGACGTCTCATCCCAACCAAAGACACGGGCCAAATTTTTTACTGATGGCAGTTATCAGGAATCATGGAAGATTAAAACAAAGAAAAAAAATATCACCTAATTTCCCAGTCCACGAACTGCCCATTCTCCATAATTAATTTAGAAAAGGGGGTTCTGGTAGCTCTTTCTTTTTTATACTAATATTAACTCTTCTAAAAGGAACAGTGACTGAATTATTTAAAGGAAAGAAACCTCAAGGATAATTTGAAACCTTGAAAAATAGGATTTAGGGATGAGAAAAAGGCAGTGTCATTCATCAATGAAACTGCTATAAATTCAGTCTTCTTCAGAATGGACAATTTATTTTTCCAGGAAGAACGAATAAAGAAAAATATCTTACAGCAA
>NC_090730.1:136443990-136446490 GCF_036898095.1 Palaemon carinicauda
AGAGAGTAGAAAATACAAATTTAAACCAATAATAGAAAAAGATTTTTGGTTAAATAATAGGAACCTACGATTCATTTGAAAAAGAATAGTGATATGAGGGGAATTGCAAATACAGAGCTATCATAAAGTCTCTCAAACAAAGATTAACAAGCGCACAATGAATAGAGATCTATACCGGCTGAACTCTTCTGGTAACAATCTCTTCAGTGGTAAAAGATCCATGATAATATATATACAATATATATATATATATATATATATACATATATATATATATATATATATATATGTATATATATATATATATATATACATATATATATATATATATATATATATATATATATATATATATATGTATATATATATATATATATATATATATATATGTATATATATATATATATATATATATATATACATATATATACTGTATGTATATATATCATCATCTACTACTCCTATTGACAAAGGGCCTTGGTTAGATTTCGCCAGTCGTCTCCATCTTGAGCTTTTAATTCAATACTTCTCCACTTATCATCTCCTACTTCGCGCTTCATAGTCCTCAGGTATGTAGGCCTAGGTCTTTCAACTCTTCTAGTGCCTTGTGGAATCCAGCTGAACCTATAAATATATATATATATATATATAATATATATATATATAGAGAGAGAGAGAGAGAGAGAGAGAGAGAGAGAGAGAGAGAGAGAGAGAGAGAGAGAGAGAGAGAGATTTGAAATTATTAAAATTGTTTCAAAGTATTTGCAAAAGGATCAAGTTGTGAGAAAATATGAGAATTAGTAAAGTTGAAAAATCTAATTCAGAATGATGGAGCAATGAATATTAATAAGGTGTGTAGAAGAAGGGAAGTTTTTTATTCCTATATATTTAGGACCAGATGTATTATGATGAGGAAATTTAAGAGAAGGCGAGTCCTGAATAAGTGATGCAAGACAGGAAGTATAGTATATGCAAGATATTAGAAACAGACTTTTATAGAAATTAGGATTTGAAAGTATGATGGAATTGTTCAACAAACTCTTTTTGAATGGAAGTGAAGTTTGGATGTTGATTGAGGTTATAAAAATGGACCTAAAGATATTGTTGCAATGTGTTTGCAGCGTAAGTGGGATTGTTAGGTTAGGAAATGTGAAGATACCGGAAGTTGCAAGCAAAAATGTAGATTAGGTCTTTTACAGTGTTTGTTCATGCGAAAAAGAATAGAAGATAATAGGCAAGCGAAAAGATTGAACATCTCTGATGTACTCAAAGGAAGGAGATAGATACCTAGGAAAGTGTAGGATAGGTAGGGTGGAAGAGATACTAAAATGAAAGTGGATTTATATTCATTAAACGAAAGATTGTGTGCAGGATGAATTTGCAGGTTCGAAACTGTTGATGGGCCTTCTAAACAGGTGTATGAAAGGGATAAATCCTTGTAAGTTTTTTAAAATTCAGCAGATACAGTATGAATGTTGGCAGTAATTTTTGTTTTTATATTTTCTTTGAAGACTCACCCTCTTAAGGGATAAAGGTTTCTGTAAAAATAGAAAATTTTTATGTGAATGAAAGCTAACGGTTCGAAAGAGTTGAGAATAACAACTTCTTCTGCAATGTCTGATTGACAGATCCCATCTACAAGGAGAAGTACATCATCTGTGGAAGACTACAAAAGCAACAGAAAATTTTCATCAGATGAAAAGAAACGGAAATATTGCCGTGGGTGTTTACATTTTTAGTTTTCTTAGAAAAATCATTGATAGGTAGCTACTCGGTTCACCTGTTCGTATTTCATCTTATAATATTGGATATTTGTAGTGGTTGATTTCTTAATTTCTGAAATTAACAGAACTCAGCGTCAACTGCGCTATGATAGAAAAAAAGGTATTCTATTCAAAGCACTTGCCTTTACTTCCTTGTCCTCTAATGTCTAGTTTATTACCTAATTATTGTAATGGAAAAGGACGGATGCCGTCGATGAGATAATGCAAAAAAAGAATTGATGGAGGCCGATAGCTACCATTTGAACAATCCCCCCCCCCCCCCTCTCTCTCTCTCTCTCTCTCTCTCTCTCTCTCTCTCTCTCTCTCTCTCTCTCTCTCTCTCTCTCTCTAGGTTTTGTCAATCATTTCTATCTGGAGCTTTTAAATCAATATTTCTCCCTTCATCCTCTCCTGCTTCACGCTTCATAGTCCTCAGCCATGTAGGCCTGGGTCTTTCAACTCTTCTAGTGCCTCGTGGAGCCCATTTAAATGTTTGGTGACCTAATCTCACTTGGGGAGTGCGAAGAGCGTGCCCATACCATCTCCATCTACCCCTCACTATGATCTCATCCACATACGGCACTCTAGTAATCTCTCTTACAGTTTCATTTCTAATCCTGTTCTGCTATTTAACTCCCACTATTCTTCTGAGGGCCTTGTACTCAAATATGTATAATCTCTTGGATATTTTTTTCATTATCATACCACGACTCATGTCCATACAGTAACACCGATCT
>NC_090730.1:136451490-136463990 GCF_036898095.1 Palaemon carinicauda
CCTTCGCGAATCAGAGAGAGATATTTATTGCGTAATTGGACACCTGAAGACTTGCATAAGAGATGAATGGCATTTGTGAAACCTTGAAATATATGTACTTTATTCAATTATTCACGAATTTGAAGAATATGAGTCTCTTATCCTAAGTATGATATATTTCACATTTTAAACTTCAAGATCACACTTGTGACATAAATCATTTCGAAATCGACCTGTTCTGACAGTTCCATTCGACCAAGAAGCTCTTTAACTTCCCCCAATAAATCTGTCACTGAAAGATGACATCTCTGATATATGGAGCAGAGTTATTTTCTCCCTGCATTTTGTGTAATGTTGCAGAGAGAGATGCTATGATTTTTTTTACTATTCAGGTTTAAAGTTTAATTTTTCTTTTTGTATATAAACTTGCCATTCATTGCCACAAAGCCTATTTTCATAACCAGATAATATCATAAGGAAATTCTTCCTGAAATATGTTTTGAAAATAAAATGGTGCATGTTATTCAACGCTTCTTATGAAGCTTAGTTTTCTTTGAACTTCTCCCGCTTTATAAATCATGATTTACGCAACTCATAAGACAAGTTCCATTGTGAGGTAGTTTCCGTAATATTAATCACAGCTGGAAGCGCATTCTCGTCTGGCGAGAAATAACTGGAGCTAAACATGCAACATATCTTCATGTCTCATGGTTGGTCAAAATTAAAGGTGGACTGACCAGCGAATGACTCTTGACACATCATTTTCTTACTTGTGGTGTCTTTCGCAAGGTTGATGAGATTCGTAACATTTGTGCATTTCATTTTGTAAATCTTATTCGTATATACTATAGCTGAATATAACAAACCTTGAATATATTCGATAATAGTATAACCAGGGAATAGAATCCTGAAAGTATACCAATATATAATTGCATGTTCTATGGTCATTGCTTCTCACTAATGTAAAATATCTTCTAAGCGTCAGATTGAATATTTTACACTTGTTTGTAGTCTTGCGTCAGAAATTGTAGTTTGAAATAATTAGTTTGTCTATATTCCTGCAGATTTTTCATAGACTCCAGCACATCTGACTATGATGAAGAGTCAGAAAAAAATATTCTGTTGACTTTTATGTTAGATTGAGATGAATATTTGCTGGTATATTTAAATGTTAATTTTGAAGATGATCGCTCATAATGTTTACGCTTTAATTTGGGTCATTACCTCCGTCAACGAAGTTGGGAGGAGGTTATGTTTTCGCCCCTGTTTGTCTGTTTGTTTGTTTTTTAATAACTTCCTGGCCACAATTTTGCTCATAGAGAAGTGAAACTTTCAGGGATTAATTGGTATGTTAAGACATGGAAGTCATTAAATTTTGAAAAGCCTAGGTCAAGGTCAAGGTCAAGCTTCAGTGTCAATGACCTTAGGAGTCAGGATGCCAGAAAACCTCAAATCAATCAATCAATCAATCGAGCTAAAGTTCGACAGAATCAACCCTAACCTTAACCACTAGTTTGCATATGGTTGTCACACAGACTTCATATACGTCTACGTTCTAAACTGATTCTGGGAAAGGGAAGCTAGTTTCGAGAAATAAGCTGCTGTGGCGGAGATCTGCCCTCAGTGCTTTTCTAGTTTAAGTTTTCCTAAGTACTGTAATTTCAGCTAACATGCCGAGCGCTTAACCTTCACTATTAAGAAAACCTTCTTTAGTACCCATGAGATTCTATGTATAAGTAGTTCTTCCGATTCCAGTCACATCCTCTATGCAGTAAGATATAGATTAAAAATGTCTATGAAACAGGGATGGCTCATATAACTCCTCATTGGAAGAAACCGGATTTTATTTTTTTCATTCGCGTGAGCACGAAGTTTCCCATGTTTATAAATAGTGATTTTTTAGATTAAAGATTTATACGATATTGTTGATTCAATAGGAAATAATTGTCTTTTTACTGACTTAGTCGCAATTAAAAAAAGGGAAATCGTCGCAACAACCTTGGAACTCTATTTGTAATAAAGTTTTGCTTGAAGCTTTCTTATTCTTATAAAGATTTCAGCCGTATTTGATATCCAGCATCAGTGGATATTTTGATTGAAAAATTGTACATTTTCACAATCATAAAGAAAAAAATCCATTATTTATCAGGGAAATTAAATGTTGTATTTACCGCTACTGCCAAAAAACTTCAGAGTACGAAATAAATGAAACAAAACCAGGGTGTTTTATGATACATGATTTCTCTAAAATAGGTTATTCTTGAATCTAAGGCAATGGATGTTAGTGTCTTGCCATTTTCAAGTGACATGAAACATTTCAATGATTAATGCCATTACATTGTTTAGGGGTAAAAAGGCAGTCACAACTTAATTTTTACAAAATAGATATAGAAAATGTGGTTACTCTGAATATAAGATATTATTTGAGTCTACAATTCTTTGGTTTTATATATTTATAGAACCATTGCTCATGTATTCTGAATACCTATGTACTCTAATTCGTATCTTTCTGCTTGTATAAATGAATACACAAAAGCAATTATAAAGTGGGAAATGGCTGAAAATATGCCTCGATATGTATATTCACACATACACACACAAAAAGCTAACTGCACACTTCCACATGTACACAACCTGTAGAACTCTGGCAGAGAACACCCTCTAGACTGGTCAGACAGTCACTTGATAAGGCCATAGTTTTTACAAATGAAATTAGGAAATTATTGTTTCTTTAACCAAAGGCTCATCCCAAGCTAAAGAAATTTCCTATGAAATGCGTTGACGCCACTAAGACTATTTCCTTTAATAGAAATTGCATCGGGAAGAAGCTGTGTAAAAAAAAAAAAAATAATAATAATGATAACAGAAACTGTTGCCGGACATGAAAACACTGGGCTGAGTTAGAAAGACTCTACCGAGATGAATGAAAGGACCTACTGCCAAAGTCCCCCAAATTGATGCAGAGAGGACAACGCGATAGAAACTCTTCAGCCCTACCACAAGGACGAGAATCTAACAAAAGGCCCATGACTTTTCGGAGATGAAGGAAAGAAAATATGCATAAATACTGACAATAAGCCATACTAAGAAATTGTTCAATACTTTTTGGCAAACCTATCAGAAGGAAGCAGCGCCAAGAGGAATTCGGTGAATCAAATTAACGAGCCACCAGAGGTCTCACCTAAACTTAAGTCTCAAACGTCACTAAATTTCTTGGCTAAACCCTGAAGTTGAAAGAATAATAAAAGAATTCCACATAGACCACCTGGTTAAATTATGAAACGACAGCAAAACAGACCTAATGCTACCTGGCATGGAAGAAGAACCGGAAAAAGCTGAACACGAGAGAATTATTCATATTGAAGTCGCCAAAGAATTGGGTAGCAGCTCAGACACCCTCTTGAAGGAAAGTTATAGATTGGCAGTCTACCTAATCATGGAAAATATCGGAAAACAAAGTTGATAACAAACATTTTACTGGACTCTTTCAAGTTCCAGCTCTTGATAAAGGACCCAACTGAAGAAGTTGAGAAGAGTATATCCAAATTTATAACCAGAGCCAATAATAAAGTAACCATATTCACATGTCCCAAGATATCAATGGATTTGAATGAGATCCTTATCTCCATACGTCACTGACGTCCAATCTTTGAAATCAGCAGGCAATTTCATTGGTGTATTACACGTGAAAAGACCTAAGAAGACATTGCGTCCTTCAATGTGGGGAGCCTCTTAAACATCCCCGTTGATGAAACCATAAAGCTAGACTGAATCTAGAGATCTTCAGCTGCTGATTCTCATCTTAATTTGCTGGACAGAAACTTACGGTCTATTAAATTTCTTATTTCTGATCTAGATATTAATTTTGGGCACCGTCGATCAATTAGTTCTTTATGCATGTTGCATAAAATTTTTCATAATTCTTAACATCCTTTACATTCAGATCTTCCTGGACAGTTCCATCCTGTTTGTAATGCTAGGCAGGCAGTTAATTCTAACACTCAGGCCTTCTCCATCATGAGGCTCAATACTAAACAGCATTCTAGAAAATTTATTCTAGTTGTGACCAAGTTGTGGAATGATCTTCCTAATCGGGTAGTTGAATCAGTAGAACTTCAAAAGTTCAAATTTGCAGCAAATGTTTTTATGATGAACAGGCTGACTTAAGTCTTTTTATAGTTTATATATGACATATCTGTTTTGATGTTACTGTTTTTAGAATAATTTATTGTTATTTTTTCCCATTTATTTATTTCCTTATTTCCTTTCCTCGCTGGGCTATTTTTCTCTGTTGGAGCCCTTGGGATTATAGCATCTTGCTTTTCCAACTATGGTTGTAGCTTAGCTAACAACAAAAACAACAACAACGCGGAATCCCTACCTTTATGTGAGAATGTCCTTAAAGTTATAGAAGGCCAGTACCTTTTCTCTCTGTGAGGAACCATGAATAATAGATGAAGTAGCCATGGGATCCTCTCTAGGGACTCAATTTGCAAACATCTCTGTTGTTACTATTGTGACGAGCTCAAAGACAGGATAAAAGCAACTGAATAACTTTTATTACAGACACTCGCCTTTATATACAAAAACTCAATGCAACAGGAAATTTCTTGTTCAACCGACACCGTACCGGTTAACAGTTAACGGTGAGAAAAACAGACACATTGTTTCAGGTTCAATGCAACAGGAAATTTCCTGTTCAACTGATACCACACTGGTTAACAGTGAATGGTGAGAAAAACATACATGTTATTTCAGGTTCTTTTTAGTGCGAGGGGATAGCGAAGATACAAGCATAATATATACACAAAATGAAATGTCGTAACTATGTACGATCGTGTGACACACGGTTGGTACATGGCTTCCCCTTTAAAAATGACATACTGCACATGTTAAATAAGGCACCCTGATCTAGAGAGGCAAAGTGTAGGCGGGTCATCTGGCAGGAGATAAGCAGGTTTTAGACGATCAATGGAGACCCAGTCTTCTTTGCCACAAATGTTTAGTAGAAATGCTTTCAGACTGCATCGGATCACAAGGAAAGGGCCCGTGTGTAAGAAGGCGTTAGCGTTGGCTTGCTAGTGTCGTTGCGCAGGAAGACGTGCGTTGCAGAGTGCAAGTCTGTCGGTATGTGATGCTTCGCTGGGGGCTTGTAAGACTGGCGGCATGGGGTAAATTTTCTCATGACCTGACGTATGCGCTGGAGATCGTCGGAGGAGGTTGTAGAAAGAAAAAATTCGGCAGGGACGACCAATGGGTCGCCATACACCATTTCAGCTGCTGAGACGTTGAGGGCGTCTTTGGGAGTGGTCCTTAGTCCCAGGAGGACCCAGGGAAGCTGAGTAAACCAGTTGGAATTCTTGCAGTGGGACATCAAAGCTGCTTTGAGGGTGCAATGAAAATATTCAACCATTCCATTGGCAGCGGGGTTGTAGGCAGTTGTCTGATGTAGGGTGATGCCCAGGAGATTCGCTAATGATGTCCACAATTGAGAGGTGAAAGTGGTACCCCTGTCAGAAGTAATATGCTCAGGGATACCAAATCTTGCAATCCATCCTGAGAGTAAGGCAGATATATGTGAGGCGGACGTTGCAGTTTCCATGGGAATGGCTTCAGTCCAACGAGTGGAGCAGTCGATGACGGTAAACAGGTAACGATGTCCTTGTGATGTGGGTAGGGGGCCTACAACGTCAACGTGAATGTGTGCGAAACGACGCTGAGGTTGAGGAAAGGTGCCCACTCCTGAATCCATGTGTCAATGTACTTTGGAAGTTTGCCAAGAAGTACAGGCGCAGACCCAATCCTTAGCATCCTTAGAAATGCTGTTCCAAATGAACTTCGTCTTCAGCAGCTGTGCAGTAGAATGGCTCGAGGGATGTGAAAGGACGTGAATGAAATCAAACATCTGCCGGCGCATGGGAGCAGGAATCCAAGGTCGCAGTCTACCAGTACTGATGTCACAGAGGAGGGTGGTGTTGGAGTCTTTGAGGGGAAGTCTTCCCAACGGAGGGACGTGCAGGATGTCCCACATGCTTGATACTCTGGATCCTGTCGTTGGGCTTCAGCCAAGGCGTTGTAATCCAATCCCAGTTGAACGGTAGCCAAAGTGTATCTTGACAGGGCATCGGCAATGGGATTAATTTTCCCAGGGACGTATTGAAGGGTGCAATTGTATTCAGCCACGGCGGAGAGATGTCGGCGTTGACGGGCGGACCAGGCGTCAGACTGTCGAGTAAAGGTGTGCACCAGAGGCATGTGGTCTGTGCGAGTGACGAAGGGCGTACCTTCTAAGAAAAGGCGAAAGTGACGGACAGCCAGGTGCACCGCCAGCAATTCGCGATTGAAGGTAGAATAACCCAATTCTGCCTTGGACAGTTTTCTGCTGAAGAAGGCCACTGGGCGGGGCGAGCCGTTGACCACCTGTTCGAGTACTGCACCAATAGCGACGTCGCTGGCATCGGTGGAGAGAAGGAGAGGGGCGTATGGGATAGGAAAAGTGAGAGTCGCAGCATTGATAGGGCCTTCTTTGCATTGCAGAAGGCCACTTCTTGAAGGGGACCCCACTTCAGGTCCTTTGGCTTGCCCTTGAGGGAGGGGAGCAAGAGTGGTGGCAATGGCTGGCAGAAAACGGTGATAATAGTTGATCATGCCCAAGAATTCCTGCAGAGCTTTGGCGGTCGAGGGCGCGGGGAAGTCCTGAACAGCTGCTACCTTCTCAGGGAGGAGATGGACTCCTTCAGGAGTGATGCATTGCCCTAAGAACGACACCTCGTTGGCGCCAAAGGTTCACTTTTCGTACCAGATTACAAGGCCATTTTGTTGCAGGCGGTCGAGCACGATGCGCAGGTGACGGAGGTGTTCCTCTTTTGAGGAGGAGAACACAAGTATGACGTCCACATAACATACACAGAAGGGGAGATCCCCTAAGATGCCATCCATGAGACGTTGAAACGTGGCCCCAGCATTACGAAGGCCAAAACAGGAGTAATTGAAGATGTATGTACCAAACGGAGTGGTGATGGCGGTCTTGGGGATGGCGGTCTTGGGGATGGCGGTCTTGGGGATGGCGGTCTTGGGGATGTCTTCTGGGTTCATAGGCACCTAATAATACCCCTTCAGGAGGTCGAGCGTGAAAAAAACCTTCACTTTGTGCAGGTAGGAGGTCACGTCAGCTATGTTTGGGAGGGGGTAGTGATCCGGTTCTGTTTGCATGTTCAGGCACCTGTAATCCTCGCACGTACGGAGGGAACTGTCTTCAGAACGATGTGTAAGGGTGACCACCATGGGCTGGAGGCCTTTTGGCAAAGGCCCATTTTCTCCATTTCAGCGAACGTTTGTTTGGCGGCTGCCAATCGTTCCGGTGCCAGACGTCTGAATTTTGCGAAGACTGGGAGTCCCGTCGTCTTGATATGGTGATAAATACCATGCTTGGCAGGAGCTGTGGGCGTTTGGCGAAGTTCTGGACGGAAAACTTCCGGGTACGACGTGAGGAGGTGGGCGTAGGCATCTGTGGGTGCGCTGATGTGGAGAGCGAGGTTGGAGGGTGTGGGTTGAAGAGGTGTCGACAAATACGAGTCTGCGTTGACCAATCGTCGGTCTGCGACATCGACCAGAAGGTGGAAATGAGAAAGGAAATCCGCACCGAGGATTGGCAATGTGACATCAGCAATGAGAAACTTCCAGTTAAATTTACCATTTCTAAACGATAATGTGATGTTCTCGTAACTGTAGGTGGGTATCGCAGATCTGTTGGCAGCTACCAAGCGGACGTCGGCAGATGTAGACAGACTATGTCGTGTCCTGAAGAGTTCCCTTGGCAAAAGAGAAGGACAAGCACACGTGTCTACCAAAAATCGCACGCCCGTTCCTGCATCATGTAAAAAAAAAAGATTAGAAACTCGGGAGGCCACCACCACCACGAGCGATGGCCTACTTACACGATTTTTGGCCACTGACAATCCTTGGCACATTTCTTCGCGGTTGCCCCGAATCTGGTGTGGTAGTAGCAAAACTGTGGCCGATGGGAGGCAGTAAGTGGCTGCAAAATTCGTTGGTTGGGGCGCGAGCGAGTGGTGGGTTGTGGGTGTCTTTGTCGCCGCTTCGGCACGTCATGGGGTAGGCGTGTATGTCCTACTACGGCATTCACATCAGCTTCGGTTGATGTTGAATAGGCGTCTTCTTCGTCAGGAGTGGAGGCGTTGATGTAGGTCTTGAAGTGGCTGTCCATAGGGGTGTCGGCATTGGTCATCAAGTCCTTTATGGGTAAACTATCGACATCGGGCATGTCAACGCGTACAGGTTTGGGTAAACGGCATATCCAAAGGGCACAAAGTAGGTTCACCTTACGAGGAGAGCCGTCTGCAGCAGGTTGCAGGCGAGCGATACTGGTCATTTCCCTGAGGGAAAGCGAAGCCCTTTGGTCCCCCAACGGTTGTTGAGAGAGCTGAAAAAGCTTTGCTATACGGGCAGCTGGCGACGGCGAGTACTGCTGCAGAAGGTATGTTTTGAGGGCGTCATACGCTATTGGGGTGTCTCCTTGTTCACAAAGCCAGTCGGATATTTCCGGGAAGGTGTCCTCGGGTATCGCCGCGAGAACATAATTTGCTTTGGTGGTTGAGCAAGTCACGCCCTTGATGTGAAACTGGAATTCTGCATGCTGAAACCAAGCAAACGCCTCTTTGCTGGTGAATGACGAAAGTTTCAATGGGGCAGCCGCAGCGCCCACTTCCGTAGAGTCCGCCATAGTACCAACGATGGAGGGGTGAGGGAGTGTGGAAGGCAGGAGGAGTGAGTCGACTTCCGGGGTCACCAATGTGACGAGCCGAGAGAAGGTTGTAACTCAAAGACAGGATGAAAGCAACTGGGTAACTTTATTACAGACACTCGCCTTTATGTACAAAAACTCAGTGCAACAGGAAATTTCTTGTTCAACCGACACCATACCGGTTAACAGTTAACGGTGAGAAAAACAGACACATTATTTCAGGTTCAATACAACAGGAAATTTCCTGTTCAACTGATACCACACCAGTTAACAGTTAACGGTGAGAAAAACATACATGTTATTTCAGGTTCTTTTTAGTGCGATGGGAGAGCAAAGATACAAGCATAATATATACACAAAATGAAATGTCGTTACTATGTACAATCGTGTGACACATGGTTGTTACACTATCGAAGAAAATACCTTCGTGGAAGAAAAATAAAAAGTCTACATACTACATCGATATCTTCACATCGAAAAACAATGACACAAAAGAATTAGCTATCGCCCAAATAAATAGAAATTCCATGCTGAATTTTTCAATAGAACATAGACAACACAAGACCCTACCTTCCCGCGATATCCAAGTCAAATAGCAGGATGACTAGTTCAAACTCTAATATATATAAAATCAACTAAGATTGAAGATGTCTGTGGCTTAGTATAGCATACTAAGCCAGTATTAAGTGCTTACCACATCTCTAAAGGGCATAAATAAGGAACTAAACTGAATATGACAACTGCTAACAAATAATGAATGTCCAGAAATCATGATACAAGAGGCTATAAGAAATAAAATCAACAGTTCACCTGCCCACATTGACATTGGATAATCAAAAGAAACCAGTCGTTTACCACATTCATAAGTTTGGATCTGCCTATGAGGATGAATGACACTTCTTCTGAGGAATCATTAATCAAGGTGTTACCTTGAAGGCTCCTTACAAGCGAGTAATGCTTAACTCCATAGTAATCTCAACCCTGTAGGGGCTGTGGTGGTAAGGAACAGTATCATCCCTGAAACCATGATAGGTGTGTGCAAACTTAGTCTACAAATTTTCCTTGCCTGGAGAGTGTATGTAAATCTTACAGAAAAGACTGCATCAGACATTACCACAACACAGGATGAAATATGAGTGACCTGAGAATACAGAGACCATACACCAACTTTACATTGATATCCATGACCTAAAATGAACCTTGACTGTTTTACCAATGTCTCATGGTAGCTGTTAAATACTAACAGAGACGCGAGGTGAATGTAAGTAACTTTATTCATCTAGATAACAAGCTTATCTACTAACAGTTGGAGGGCCACAATAGCACAAAAATTCTAACAAAGTAAAACATGCAAAGGCAAGCTTAAACATGTTTCTTTTCTATTATCAATGCAGGAGAGATTGAGAGAAAAAAACCCAATAGCTTTACAGTGTATGAACGTGGATGAAAAATGGGCGGTACATGCCTCCTCCCTAAAAAAGACATACATGTAAAACAAGGTGCCATGCTCTAGAGAGCCAAACTGTAGGTAGCTCATCTTATAAGAGATACACAGGTTTTAGGCGATCAACGGAGACACATTTTTCTTTGCCTCGAATATTAATTGAGAAAGCCTTCAGTTTGCAACGAATCATGAAGAAAGGGTCAGTGTAAGGGGGTCAGCAGGATTGTAGATGGTTTGCCTGATGTAGGGTGATGTTCAAAAGGTTTGCTAATGATGTCCACAATTGAGAGGGGAAAGTGGTACCCCTGTCAGAAGTAATATGCTCAGGGATACCAAATCTAGCTATCCACCCTGAAATGTACATGAAGTGGACGTTGTAGTTTGCAAGGGAATGGCTTCAGGCAAATAAGTGAAGTAATCAGTGACAGTAAACAGGTAACAGTACCCTTGTGACGTGGGTAGTGGACCTACTACTTTGACGTGAATGTGGAAAAACGACTGAGGTTGAGGAAAGGTGCCCACTCTTGAATCCATGTGTTGATGAACTTCTGAATTTTGGCATGAAGTGCAGGCATGGACCCAATCCTTAGCATCCTTATCAATGCTGTGCCAAATGAACTTTGTCTTTAGTAGCTGTGCAGTAGATTGGCGTGAGGGATGTGTGAACCCATGGATGAAATCACACCTGTAGGCGCATGGAGGCAGGTATCATCTGTTATGTCCTACCAGTACTGATATCACTGAGCAGGTTGACATTGGAGTCATCAAGGGGGACATCTTCTCAATTGAGGGATGTGCAGGATGTCCTGCATGCTTGTTACTCTGGAACCTTTTGATGGTCTTCTATCAAGGCATTGTAATCCAATCACAGATGAATGGCAGCCAATGTGTTTCTGGACAGGGCATCAGCAATGGAATTCCTTTTTCCATGGATATGTTGAAGGGTGCAGTTGTATTCAGCCCTCGCAAAGAGATGTCTGCATTGACAGGAGGTCTAGTCCTCGGACTGATGAGTGAAGGCATGCATCAGAGGCATGTGGTCCATGCAAATGTAGGATTTACCTTCAAAGAAGTGGTGATAGAGGCGGACAGCCAAATGCCCCTCTAGCAATTCAGGGTCGAAAGTAGAGTAGCCGGATTTTGCCTTAGTTTTCTACTGAAGAAGGCCAATAGGGGAGGCAAGCTGTGGACCACCTGCTTGAGGACTGCACCAATAGTGATGACAATGGCATTAGTGAAAAAAAGGAGAAGGGCATGTGGCACAGGAACAGTAAGAGTAGCAGCAGTTGATAGGACATGTTTTGCATTGCTAAAGGCTGCTTCCTAAAGCACAGCCCACTTCAGGTCTTTTGTTCGCCCTTGAGGGAGGCGTAGAGGGGGTTAAGAGTGGTAGTGATGGCTGTCAGGAGCTTGTGGTAATAGTTTATCATACCCAAGAATTCTTGCAGTGCTTTGATGGTCGAGGTCGTGGAGAAATTCTGAATAGCTGATACCTTCTCAGGGAGTGGGTGGACGTCTTCAGGAGTAAGGGTACCTTATGCACATTACTTTGTTGGCGCCAAAAGTACACTTGTTGTACCAGACTACAAGACTGTTCTGTTGCAGGCGGTCTAGAATGATGCATAGGTGACAGAGGTGTTCCTCTTTGGAGGAAGAGATCTCTAAGTATGTCGTCCAGATAACATACAGGGCCCCTAAGATGCCATCCATGAGACATTGAAGAGTAACCCAAGTATTATGAAGGCCAAACAGGAGTAATTGAATGTGTATGTACTGAAAGAGGTGGTGATGGTAGTCTTGAGGATGTCTTCTGGGTTCATGGACTCCTGATAATACCCCTTCAAGAGGTTGAGAGTGCAGAACACCTTCGCTCTTGGCAAGTAGGAGGTATCGTCGGCAATGTTAGGGAGGGGTGTAGTGATCCTGTTCTAAATGCATGTTCAGACATCTGCAATCTCCACAAAGGCTCTGGGAGCCATCCTTCTTTGGGACGATGTGTAAGGGCCTTTGTCAATGGCTCATTTCTTCCATTTCGGTAAACCTTTGTTTAGCGGCTGCCAAACAATCTGGGACTAGATGCCTGAATCTGGCAAACACTTGGTGCCCCGTTGTCTTAATATGGCGATAAATACCATGCTTCTTGGGAACCATGGGGATTTGGTATAGTTCTGTAGAGAAGACTAATGGATATGTAGGTCTCCATGAGTGATGTGGAGTGCAAGGTTAGAAGGGAAGGGTTTAAGAGGCGTTGACGAGTAGGAGTCGGCGTTGAATGAACGTTGATGTTCAACATCAACCAGGATGTAGAAATGG
>NC_090730.1:136466490-136468990 GCF_036898095.1 Palaemon carinicauda
TGTGTGAATGCATAATTAAGTTCATGAATTGGGAATATGCTTTTCATATTATTTTCCTATTTTTATAACTTTAATTTCCCTTGGTAACAAAACCTTGTTTTAATTTCAAAAGTTGCACGTTAACCCATTTCTCATGGTATTTGGCAATTCCGTGAAATGGGAAGGTATTATCATTAGGAAACTTATTTCTTTTCATGTTAATAGGTTTAAAAGCAACAGGAAGTGTTTAGTTAGTTATTTTTTTAAACGCTGAAGCTCTTCACTTGTCGGTTCTATATGCTAGTATGAAATATGAGTAATGTAAAATCCTCTTAATGGTTATTTTATTTTCTATCCCAAAAATAAAAGTTGAAAATTTTATTCAGATTTCTGTTTCCCTGTACTGACTTATTACAATAGAAAAAAATATAAGAAAATGCTTTGTTCAAGTTCATATATTTATGGCAGCTGCAATTCTAAGAATAATCGGTGGAAATGGTCATCAAATTTATTAATGTCATATAATAATAGCAAATTATCTCCTCATAAATATTAATTGTAACCTATTAACAATGTTGGAAATTATCCTTTTAAGAAGTGCATTATGGTTTGAAATATTATTTCATTAACTTGACTGAAATAATCTTGCATTAATTTTATTTTGTTATATAAATATTCTGTAAAGAGAGTAATTATGTCTTGTTAAAAGGGTCGGGGATGAGACACATTTTACTTTCTTCATGAGCTCCGGGGCGGTTGAAATGTCAAAGTACTACCACTTACGTCGACAAGAAAGAATACTAATAGAATTATTTGATTTTATATTGTTTATCCCTTAATAAATTGCAAAAACAATGGTGATTTCATGTACATTACTTTCAGAGATTGGGCTCATTTTTTTATTACAAAAAATCTTATTGTTTATATTTAAGATTAGAACAAAATCCTCAGAGAAAAATCACTTGAGTTTCTTCTTTGTCTGCATCTTTTCCCATTTTTATGTGGGTTCGATGTTTCTGGCCAGTGTTCTCCATCTACCTCTGTCACACACTTCATCACCGGTTAATCTCACAATCTTCACTGGCCATATTGGTTTTGACTAATTTTTCATGGCCGGAGTCCTTTCCTACCGCCAACCCTCCCCATTTACCTGGGATTGGGACCAGCACCAAGTCGAGGCTGGCTTAGCCCCCTCAGTGGCTGGGTTAGAAAAATCCCTTGAGTTTAAAAAGCAATATCCCCAGCAAATCAGAACGTTTCTGTAAATCATGAGAAAAATTAAGCCCAAGATATCATCTTGAAGTTTCTTTTTTTTATAGTGCCTACTGAAGATTAAAAGAAAGAGAATCATTAGACACGTCTGAAATGTAAGAGATAATAGATGCTGTTTTTTTTTCAAAGGAATCTTAAGAAAAATAAAGAAAAGCAAATAGAGAAGTATGAAAACGTTTGTAGAATTTGGTTATTGATCAGCTGCAGCGTGATCACATACCTCACTAGTAAAAGAAATAAGCATTAGCAAAATTTTATTTTTCTTAATGAAACATGCATGCTCTAATAAGTTATTTGTAAGTACTGTAGGCAAGGCGTTATGATAAATGTAAATAGATAAAAGTCAGTCTAAAACGAGAAAGATGATATATGAAAATGCTTCCCTCCGCCAGTGAAACTAATCCAGAAATCTCCAAAGGGTTTTGCTAGCAAAGGGACGCCCTCATATAGTATGATGTCCTCAACTACTCTCTCTCTCTCTCTCTCTCTCTCTCTCTCTCTCTCTCTAATTGTGGGCTTCAGATTTTCTCCGACATTCATAAATCATTCTGATTGTAGTGGAATTGGTTTTCCAGAACGTCTTCTTCAAATTAGAAAGAATGTTTTGAGGTACCTACTTTAATTAAAGCAGATAACAAGGGATTTAGTATTGGGTACTAACCTTTATGACAAAATTTCAGCTTAAAAACAAAGTAACACAATGGTCTCACGGTCAAAATGGGGATAGCTGTTTATATAAGTAATGTATCTGTTGATAAAAATTTCGGTTTGGAAAATAAAAAAAAATTTGTATCCGTATTCATATTGAGGTTATCTTGATAAGAAACATTATCCAGGCTCTCTGAGTTGAGCTATATGGAATCTGATAATTATATGGCTCTTATGCAATTATATTCATGAAATGTAAAATACTTAAATCTTTTCTGACTTGTTACTGTCTTTGTAAGGTGGGATGGGCCACGCGAGCTTTCTCTAAGGGCAATAACTAGTAAGGGTTTCCAACTCAGTAGGTGGAATTTTGCATTTCTTTAAAGTTAATTCTGCTTGGTATTTGTACTTCTTGGTGTTTTGTGAGCATGGCTTCTATGTGTTTGTACATCACGTTTGTTCTAGATGATGTGTATGTGGAATCCGATCTTTCCAGATGTCACTCATAATTTTCTGCAAGCATGAAATGCTAAAAAACTCAAATTATTTGAGACATCGTCACGATACAGTCCATGCTTCTGTAAATTCTTGGATTTTATTG
>NC_090730.1:136473990-136483990 GCF_036898095.1 Palaemon carinicauda
CTTTTTTCCATGCTCTCTCTCTCTCTCTCTCTCTCTCTCTCTCTCTCTCTCTCTCTCTCTCTATAGCTAGCATGCCGGGTATGCCAGCAAGACCTAGCTATGCCGGCTACATGCCTGCTAAACTACTGTATATATTATACAGGCAGCAAGTATATCTGCAGTATAGAATATACTGTAGATAGAAAACTACTATATAGTTTATACTAGTAGTTATTTCCAATATATTTTGGATATCCAACACAGGCATTTGCTGAGCCCAATCCTTTTTTGAATGAATATGATTTCTTCAATATCCTGATTAGAAATCAGTATTAGGATTACCCTACAATATTAAACACTTCAGGGCAGGAGTAATACACTCCTAACCCTTAAAGGGTGGAGCCTTTTTCCTTGAGTCTCCTTGAGTGGGATATACAAATATGTGTCTTTATTTTCCTTGTCCAGCTGGCTTCATGCTAGATGGACCATACTGTCATATGCTACTATGAAGGCAGCATAATGACTAGACTACAATACATGATGTACAGTAGCCAGTAAATTGCAATATAGACTTACTGCAATTAGAAAACTACAGTACCATGATACAGTAGTATATCTGACATACCTTGGGTACCCTTGTACGAGCATTCTGCTGGTACCGTTCATATATTGAATGAATAGTTTTCTTCAATATTCTGATCGAGAATCAGTCATCCTGACCCCACAGTATTAACATTATTTTGGGACAGTGATTTGATACTTCTCTACCCCTATGGGTAAGAGTCCTTCTACTTGGAGTTACTCTATAGAGAAATCTCCATGTAGTTAATACTGAGGGGAGGCAACAGCATTTGCTCACAGGGGTACACAAGTATGTATCTTCTACTATCCCTTTATAGCTTACTATCCTAAGCTACTCTATTATAAAGGACATTTGCATGTTGATTGTCAAGGAGATAATCCATTGTATACTCATTTGGTTTTCCTTTCTTTACAGGACGAACACCAGATACCTTGAGCTGCAGTCCTCTGCAAGGTCAAGAGTAAGTATTTTTACGGTCATAATACTTGCAGGTTTCATGCCCCCTGCAATATTATATCCGGATCCCTACATTATTGGAACCCACAGGTTTGCAATATATGTCTGACATTAATGTCCGAAGGTTTTGAAAATCCCAAGTCTACAGAGACTTGGGATACAGCTCAATATAAATTATGCAACTGGGTGAGAGGCTTTCAAAAGATCTCTCTGGGACCTTTCCTACCTAATGATGGGATGCGTAAGCTACTATTTCCGGAAGCAAGTGAGGAAACAGTAGTGCCTCAGGAGCTAACTACATCCCCTGACGGCCAGAAAACCTTTGGGATTAAGGGCAAGAAATGCCCCAAGGTAGAAGAGGAAAATGTTGCGTCCGAATTTCCTCCGCCTGTGCCGGCTTTAGAGCCATCAATGTCGACATCGTCTTCTATCCCTAATTTGGATAATGTGGTACAATTATGTATCCAACTGAAGAATCAAATAGAGAGCTTTTGTAAACAAAACGAAAAGCAGGAAGTAAAACGCAAGATAGATCCTCGTAAAGTTTCTCGTCGCTTCCCTTGGGGTCAGTCAAACGACCCATGAATCAAGACCTACCAACATGCTCCATAACCAATCCCTGGAGGTTCGCGGAGCAGATGCCGATTTCAAATAGCAATCTCTGCATCTCAGAGAAAATAGGTGCTGTTCCTTTGGACCAAATTCAATTTTGGCCAAGCTTTGATGCTTTCCCTAATTGTTGGGTTCGACTGAAGTATGAACCAAAGTCAAGAAAAGGAACGGAACCAAAGGAGGTCTTGATTCTCGACCATGATAAGGCACAGACAATCCTTTCAGGTTGTCTAAGAAAGGCGGGTTATTCAGAGTCGAAGGTATTCTCACTGAATAACGGTCACCCTTCCTTTCTTGCTCCTACTTCACTCTCATTCCCCTTTATGGGGAAGGCATCTACTTCTGTTGCCAAAGCGGTAGAGGCGGGTAAGCCATGTCCCACACTCGATGAGTGCAAGCCTTTGTCACCAGCTTTTTCCGGACAGGAAAAGGATTGGAAGGAAGTCCATTTGACATTTTCAGTAGGAAAATTAGACAAGGACGACGCAAGTCGACAATTCAAGGTATGTCTCCCTAAATTGTCTGAGTTGCTCTTGTGTAATGAACAGGAATCAAAGGAGAGACTTGCGACATCCCTTTCTCTACAAAACTACATAGAGTTGTGTTCAACCTACGAGAGTACCCCAGACATGCTCATGGTCATAGCCAAAGTGCATATGGCTATCTTGGTGAAGGACCTTTACGCCTTTATGAAGGCTAGGAGAGCATGTAGAGAGTTTGTGTTCGCTGATGCAACAGTAAAACACGAAACAAGGAAGCTAATATCTTCCAACATCTGGGGTAAAGACCTCTTCCCACACGAGGTCACTAAGGAAGTAATTAAGAACGCCACCATGGAGAACATAGGTCTTCTCCAAAAATGGGGCATTCCTTCAAAGAGAAAATCTTCTGTGGTTGTGGGTCCCCAACCTAAAAAGAAGATTGGAAATGCTGGAAATATCCGGGCTGCTCAACAACATCCCACTATTCCAGTGACCACGATGCTACAGGCAGATGGTCAAAAGTCTAAGCCTACTGACTACTCGAAGCATAAAGACGCTTCGGCTAGGAGGAACTTTCCCTCAGGATTGCATGACCTTCGATCCTTCGGTCCAAAGCCTATTCAAGATGAGCCATTGATGGGAAACAGAAATGTCCCTACCATCATTTCCTTACCTTCTCCTACAGTTCAAAACCCTCCTGAAGGAGTATACCTGAGAGCTATAGAGCATACAGGTAGTAAGAAAATTTTAGCTCATCGAGTTCCAGGGAAGGCTGCTTCGTGTTCACGAGAAGGACTCAAGATATCAATGAGCCATTCTGAACTTGTCGCCACTCAACAAGTTCATAAAAAACAGCAAGTTCTGAATGTTAATCCTTCTGAACATATGGACCTTGTTCCAATTAAGGGTGTTCGTAGTCTTGTCAGACCTGAAAGGTGTCCTTCGGAACTTTCCAGACAACCACCCCCCTTTCCTCCTATCTAGAATTCATGTTACAGAGAGTAACATTCATCCTAAGGAAGATACATGTCGGACTCACAGTTCTAAGTATCTTCAAAGGATTGACGAAATTAGTCACGTCAAATTCAAGCCTAGAAACAGTTCAGGTATTTATATACCTGATCAAGAGGCTGGAGTGGGCAGCACCCAAAGTGTCCGGCCAATGTGCATTCAAAGAGATGACCCGGTTCCTGGGACATCACGGATGCAAGATAAGCTTCTAGAAGTCTCGACTTTCTCCAGCTCAGGGGTTTCAATGTTTTAAAAAACCATCGAAGCCCTCAGTCACATCAACTCTCCTCTCCTTTGGAAATATAAAAGGAGCTCGTGAGGTCTGTCAAGAAACTTGGGTATTCAGTCAGAATACCAAAACGCCAACAGGAAAAAGCGCTAAACTTTCCCCAGTTCGCTATAGTGACAGACCTGGTGCTAAGGGCACACCGGAAAAATGCGTTAAGAGCTTGGAGAAAACACGCATCAAACGCTTGAAGAGATAAAAAAAGACTGAGATCGGTCCCTCTTTAATCGCTTCTCTAACAGAAATTAGAGCACGAAAGTCCCAAGACTCTGCTGGTCCTTTCATGGGTGGGGAAGCCCCCTCCACACAGATCAGGCTCCCTAAGACTGATCTGGGACACCGAAGCGATAATAAGACGTCACATTCGAACGTCTCATTCAGTCTTGGTGAAGTTACCCATCCCTCTCTTAAAGGGACGGCACCTACCAGCAGTTCATTTACAACTAATCCATGATGTGATGGTGGATACTCTATTTCGATACAAACCGATAGAGTTGGAATGGTTCATGGGCGCAGACATATTCCCTCCCAGATGGGAACAAGTCCCAGAAATGCAATTCGACCTCTTCATCACGAGCGTCTTCAAGAAACTACCTCGCTATATAGCCCCATACGAGGATCCTCTAGTGGGGCTGATAGACTAGATGAGGCTGGTCCTAGCTCTGACCCTAGGTATATTTCCAAAGATTCAGAAATTAACTGCCTTTGTTTTATCACAGAGAACTCAAACCCTTCATTTCATGATTTTCTCGCTCTAGCGGTTAGAAAAAGGTTTGGGATCTCAAAAGGTAATATAGAATTCTTAGAAGAATACAAGGCCAAGTCAACTAGAAGACAATACGAGTCTTCCTGGAAAAAGTGGGTTGCGTTTGTTAAAGCAAAAGGACCGAAAGAAATTTCAATGAACTTCTGTCTGTCCTTCTTTGTCCACCTTCATAGCCAAGGTCTGGCGGCCAATACGATAAATACGTGCAAGTCAGCCTTGACTAGGCCTCTCCTATATGCCTTTCAAGTGGATCTGGCGAATGAAATCTTTAATAAGATTCCGAAGGCATGTGCTAGGCTTAAGCTCGCGGTACCACCAAAGCCCATCTCTTGGTCTTTGGACAAGGTCTTACATTATGCCTCATCTGTGAACAATGAAGATTGTTCTCTTAAGGGTCTAACCTAAAAGGTTATTTTTCTGTTTGCTATCGCCTCCGGGGCTAGAGTTAGTGAAATAGTGGCCCTATCCAGAGATGAGGGTCACATTCAGTTCATGGAAGTGGGAGAACTGAATCTATATCCTGATCCATCCTTTCTCACTAAAAACGAGCTACCCACTAAGAGGTGGGGTCCCAGGAGAATCTGCCCTCTGAAGGAAGTTGTCTTTCTATGTCCTGTAGAGTGTCTAAAGGTCTATCTTCGTAGAACTTCAGACTTCAGGGGAGGACTGCTCTTTAAAGGAGAAACTTCTGGATCAAATTTATCCCTAAAACACCTAAGGGCGAAGCTCACCTACTTTATTCGTAGAGCGTATCCGGACAGTACTCCCGCAGGTCATGATCCGAGAAAGATTGCTTCATCACTGAACTTCTTTCAGTATATGGACTTTGAGCACCTTCGTTCATACATTGGATGGAAATCATCCAGCGTGTTTTACAAACACTATGCAAAACAAGTGCGTGAACTGAAACACTTCGTAGTGGCGGCAGGTGGTGTATTAAAACCCGCCCCCTAATTACTGTAGTAAACAGTTTTTGGTTTGGGACCTCACATGTCCTCGCACATGTAACGGATGAGAATCATCCAGAGTGTTCTACATACACTATGCTAGACAAATCCATGATCTAAAGCAATATGTGGTGACGCCAGGTAGAATATTTAACCTGCCGTCTAATTCTACGATGAACAGCTAATTGACTGGGACTGTCAATTAAAGGGAGAAGAGGTCACCCTTCTTAGGTGTGACTTTTTTTAATTAGGTGTTACCATGATAACACTGGCTTTGTTCAAAATCCCAGGTGTGGAATTATACAGATAGCACTAGTGCCGGTGTACGAAGTACACAGTGCAGATAGAAGTAACCAGTACAGGAATTATGAAGAATAATTGTTTTATAATTTTTTTCAGTCTGAGAGTGGAACTCATCATTTCTTCCTTCAAGAAGGAAATATAGTCTCTGTACTTGTTACAGGTATAATTCCATTGTCATACTACATTCGTTTTTCTGAATATCTTTTAGTCATTTATTAGTAATAAATGTCTATTAGAATGTAGTGCATCCACCTTCGCCAGACAATTGTATGTATACATGCCAGAGTTCTTCAACTTACCAAAGTAAGTATCCCTCATATATTTGTATGCATAAAATAATAGATATAAGAGACACTGATGTTATTTTAGCAAATATACAACTATGAGACTATTTGTATATTCAGTGTGTACTTATGTTTGGTCATACTATGTATGTTAACCTCAAGATCCCTTTTCTACTGTCTAGAATGACTCTTCCCTGTAGGAGGCAGGAAGCACTAACATTGGTTATGATTAGTGATGGTGACGAATAACGGTAACATCCCTTGTCTCATGTGGTCCCCATGACCATAGAAAAGGTTGCTATAAGGTTAAGGCACTGATTAAAAATCCACAGATACACTAATGCTCTGGTATGCTTCCATCACGACGACATGGCTTGAGCCCAAAAAACGGATTTTGAGCGAAGCGAAAAATCTATTTTTGGGTGAGATGGCCATGTCGTCCTGATGGACCCACCCATCTCTTCTAAAAGAAAAGATCTTCACAGTATCCCTCCCGTGGTACTGTATCTGTAACACCACGCTCAATGCTACAAGGAATGTCCGCTGTCGTGGGAATGGCGCTGTTGTATTCCCAATAGTATTACGAAAGCGGGGAGAGCCTTTGGACCGCTCCCTTTTGCCACATCCTCCTCGAAGCCAAAACGCTGTTTGGGGTGCAGATTGCTATGGAGGCGTGTCAAGAATGCGTCCGCTGATATTATGCAATATCCTATGGAGAAATTTTAAGGATATTCGCGCCAGGAGTTAGAATTCTGGATACCTAAAGGTAAAATTCTCTGGGAATATCACTGTAGTACATATATCCCTTAGGAAGCTACTTTAAGGAACTTCCATCACGACAACATGGCCATCTCACCCAAAAATAGATTTTTCGCTTCGCTCAAAATCCGTTTTATATATATATATATATATATATATATATATATATATATATATATATATATATATGATAAATTTTGCACATTTAAACGTTTTTTTTTCATATTTCAAATAAGCCATTTATTTTGATACATTAATATTTGGATTCTCGTACCGACCTTGGGATCAAAGACAATAGCACCTGACCTGCCGGGAATCGAACCTTTGTCCAGGATGCTTGTATGTCAGTGACTTTACCATTTAGCCACGAAGAAAGATAAAAGTTAATGACAATTCTTCTGTACATATACCTGTCGAATTCAGTTTTTTTGTACTTAGAATTGAAATCAACCCATCTTCACCATTGTAGCTAATTGGTATGTTTGTAACTTGGCATTCGAGTAATGATAAATTTTACACATTTAAACATGTTTTTTTCATATTTCAAATAAGCCATATATTCTAATACATTGTCTGGATTATCCTACTGACCTCGGGATCAGTGTCGAGACGAAATCACTCAGTCAATAGCACCTAACCGGCCGGGATTCGAACCGTGGTCCAGGATGCTTGTATAACAGTGATCTTACCATTTAGTCACTAAGAAAGATAAAAGTCAATGACAATTCTTCTGTACATATACCTGTCGAATTCATTTTTTTTTTTTATTTAGAATTGAAATCAACCCATCTTCACCATTGTAGCTAATTGGTAGGTTTTTAATTTGGCATTCGATTAATGATAAATTTGCACATTTAAACGTGTTTTTTTTCATATTTCGTATAAGCCATATATCTCAATACATAAATGTCTGCATTTTCTTACCGACCTCGCGATCAGTCTCAAGTAAAATCAAGCGACCGTAATTTTACCGTACTTTATTATCTTTTACGGGTTGGTGACCGTAATATCACTCCTTTGTCAGTATTTCCGTTGTTAAAACAATAAATGCCTGGCAACATTTACTCCAGGATTTTTACCGTTTCTTAAGGCAATTTTTAGCAGTGTACGTCTTCTCCTTATGGTTTTTTTTTTTTTTTTTTTTTTTTTTTTTTTTTTTTTTTTTTTTTTTTTTTTTTTTTTTTTTTTTAGATAAGTGAAATTATCAAAAAGAATATGACAGTCACTAATGCTGAATGATAATTGGGGTAATGAAGGGAAAGGCAAAATTCTCAGACGGTCCGACGGAAGACCCCGCTTAGGAACCGGGGGGAAGAGCTGTTAATATTAAAACGGTTGGCCAGGAAGTATATTAAATCACGTAAATAGGGTCCTGGAAGATGCTCTATATCACCATGACGACGTGATTCAAAGTTTTCTATTACACAACTTCATGAATTCTTAATTTTATTTCTCGCTACATAGACGACCCCTTTTTTTTTTTTCTTTCTTTACTTGCGAGTTTCTAAGTGACTCTTCCAGCTATGAATATAAAATGTTATTGAAAGTTTTTTTTTTAGATAATGGGTTTTAATACGAGAGAAATGTAAATGAAACTTTGGTTTATGTTGTTATACAGTCTCCATTTTGCTAAAAGTGGACAATGTTCAGAAAGGGATTATGAATAATTCAACGGTTTTATGAATAGAAAGAGAAACGGCCTTATGACGATTTTATCCTAAACAATCTAACGATACATGAAATTCTACACATCTAAGACTAGAAATGAAAGCAAGTAGAATATATTCATAGTGTCTTTAAATTAATTTGCATTGTTGATGATAAAGTTTAAATATTTGTGTTATTGGTCTCTATATGCAATAATAAAAAAAGTCATTATATAGTTTCATTAGTAAACTATTATTAGTTTATTTCTTTGTGAATTAGTCCTTTCAAAAAATTCATGTATAATTTTACTTTTTACCATTTCAAATGCATCAGGAAAATGGAATTATCATTATATTGGGGTGGGAGGGTTTTTTTCTTCCGAGAAAATGTAGTGCGAAGGGTAATCACAAAGAGGCATATGTTAATAGTTATGTGGAGTAGTTACAAAACTACATTGATTGATTAAGTAGACCGGTGCCCAAAGTACCTGAGACTCTGACCGCTCTGACCCCGATTCATATATTTACATAATGATGTCTTTTTATGGACAACAATTTGCCTCCTTCAGTAATGAGATAGAAATTGTTTATATATTACAATCTAGATTGTAATGTCCAGTAGTATCATAAATTGTATAGAAAACTGATGCATTTAGGAACATTGTCTCCTAATTAAAATAGATGTGTACAAAATACTGAGTATTTTTTGTGACTGATGTAGGTAACCGATGTAAATATGAAGCGTTATCTCATAGCCTTTCATATCCTGGAAACACAAGGTATTTTCTCAAATTGTTGAGACGGTATGACCAGTATGAAGATTTATTGCTTTATTGGACACAATAATTGCCCAATCAACCTATGTAACGTTATATATCTGTAGAGCGAAAACATAATTCAGATCTTCCTGGACAATTCCATCCTGTTCGTAATACCAGGCAGGCAGTTAATTCTAATAGCCAGACCTCCATCATGAGGCTCAATACTACACAGTATTCTAGACGTTTTATTCCAGCTGTGACCAAGTTGTGGAATGATCTTCGTAATCGGGTAGTTGAATCGGTAGAACTTCAGAAGTTCAAAGTTGCAGCAAATGTTTTCATGTTGAACAGGCTGACATACGTGTTTTTATAGTTTATATATGACATATCTGTTTTGACGTTGTTACTGTTTTTAGAATGAATTATTGTTAATTTGTCCTCATCATTTATATATTCCCTTATTTCCTATCCTCACTGGGCTATTTTTCCCTGTTGGAGCCCTTGGGCTTATAACATCTTGCTATTCCAAGTAGGGTTGTAGCTTGGCTAGTAATGATAATAATAATAACATTCTCTTCATATATATTATCTTTCGCAAACGGACGTCACAATTCGGTTTTATTCTCTTAAGTAAGACGAAGCTTAGTTTCATTATTCTTTGCAAGACTACGCATCGTCTTGGGATCTAAAATATGATAACGGCACACAGTTTACAAGCGTTTTTTCCATGTCCGAATGCAAATGGCTTCGTAACAAGGAACCCATAAACTTAAGTATCACAATAGTTAATTGGCAACAAATTATATTTCAGCCAAATTTCAAATATTTTTTTTTTTCATTTTTGCGTATGTTACGTTTTTTTTTTTTTTTTTTTTTTTTTTGTGAAAGGGTTTTTAGCTACTGTGTGCCTAGAAATTATAATAAACTGCCAACTGAAATGAAGAAACTAAAGACATTACTTTTCACAAGATCATATGATTTGGAAGATGCTACAATCAAGGAATTATATAAGTTATAATGAAAATGTTTCGTTAGATGATTGATATGGACCTGCCCGAGAAGTAGTTCACTCGACTTCTGTGGAAAGTTGGATTTAAACCCAAAACAAGTAAATATTAATATGTT
>NC_090730.1:136516490-136558990 GCF_036898095.1 Palaemon carinicauda
TTTTTTTTTATCATGTTGAAAGTGATTACTAACGCTAGATTAACTCCTCGACTTGAGAGAAATATGAAATTCTACGTTAATGCTTTTAAATTTTCTTGAATACATGATCACTTATTCAAGTTAAAGGGAATTCTGATCTTCCTTGACATATGCACCAAAGAATTCCAATGATATCTCTAATGTAGCCAACTAGTTCCTTTTTACGTATTCTGGAGTTTGACATATCCCTCGGATATTTGGGCAATTTTATTTGACAATACTTGGTATTCAATCACCCAAGTTTAGAACAAACCAAATATTATGTATGTGTGTATGTATATATATATATATATATATATATATATATATATATATATATATATATATATATATATATATATATATATATATATATATATATATATATATATATATGTATATATATTCACACTCACTAAATCCCGTCCGGAATTCTCCGGGTTGGGTCCTGCATCTGATATCGCCATTCTCTCCAGAGACGCCTATCCAATGCCATCTGTGCCAGCTGCTGAAATGTCTCGTCTCTGTTTGCTCTCTTGAAGGTTTTCACCCATGTATCTCTTGGTCGTCCTCTCGGTCTATTTCCAGCCACTTGACCATGAAGCACTATCTTTGGCCATCTGTCCTGTTCCATCCTCTGTACATGCCCAAACCATCTCCTCTGAATATCTTCCACTCTAATCAGAATTGTGTCCTCAACACCAGCCATTTCTCTCACTCTCTCGTTCGTAATTCTGTCCTCCCATCTTACACCACAGATTCTTCTCAGACATTTCATTTCAAAGGCTAATAACTTTTTCTCTTCTCTCTTCTTCAGTATCCAGCATTCAGCACCGTATATCACTGTGGGGATTACTATTGCTCTTAATAGCCTAATTTTCAACTTAATGGATATATTTCTATCTTTCCAGATTCTTTTTAGCCTTCCAAATGCTTTCTGGCCACTTGAGATTCGGTCTTGAATTGCTCTTTCCATCTTTCCATCTGCTGTGAAAAACACTCCCAAATATTTAAACTCATTGACTTGTTCCACTTCTCCCTCTGATAGCTGTATTTCTAAGGCCTCTCTCTGGCGTCCAATTTTCATACTTTTGGTTTTCTCTCTATTTATCACTAATTCATACCTACTGCACTGCTCCTCCACCATTCTCAACACTCTCTGAAGTTCCTCCTTAGTTTCTGCTAAAAGCACTATGTCATCTGCATACCTCATGTTAGATATTTTTGTCCCTCCTATATCTATGCCACCCTCATAATCTCCAAGTGCCATTCTCATAACCCATTCCAAGTATAGGTTGAAGAGGTGTGGTGATAGTGGGCAACCCTGTATAACCCCACCAGTGGTTATGAACTCTTCTGTCAAACACTTTCCTTTTCTTACTCTAGCCGATGTCCTTTCATACAATCTCCTGATGGTTTCCAGTATTTTTGGTTCTAATCCCCATTCCTTCAAAATCCTAATCATTCCTTCCCTCCATATGGAGTCAAACGCTTGCCTGAAGTCAATAAATACACAATACAGATCTTTTTCCTTCGCCCAGAATTTTTCTATGATTTGTGAGAAGGTGAATACATGATCGATTGTTCCTCTACCCGCCCTAAATCCTGCTTGACCCTCATCAATTATTTCCTCTTCTTGCCTTGCTATTCTACTTTGTATGATTTTTGCTAAAACTTTATAAGCATGTGGTAATAGACTGATAGGCCTATAATTTTTGCATAAGGTGGTGTCCCCTTTCTTGTGTGTTGGAATTATAATGTTTTCAGTCCAATCATTTGGAGCTGCTTGTCCATCTACTATATCCTTGCATAAATCACACAACCATCTTTCTACCATTTCACCGCCAGCTTCAAGCAATTCCTTTGGTAGTCCATCTATTCCTGGTGCTTTCCCACTTGACATAGCTCTTAAGGCTTTTCCCACTTCTTCTATCAGGAGATCTGGCGTTTCCTGTATGTTCCATAGCTCTCCTCTTAGTTCTGGATAATCTTCTCCAGTTACCCGTCTTCCACTTCCTTTTAGTTGTTCCTCGTAGTGCGTTTTCCAGATCTTCTCAACATCAGCCGTTGCTGATACCTTGTTGCCATCTGCATCTCTTACAGCAATTCCATTGTTTTTCCAACCCCTTGTTAATCTGTCTACTGCGGTGAATAGCTCTCTTGAATGGCCGTTTCTGAAACATTCCTCACATGTTTTACACAGGTCTTCTATCCATTTTAATTTTGCTCTTTTGCATTTATTGTCCACTGCTCTGCACTTTTGTCTATAACTTGCTTTGTTTTCTTGGGATGGGCTTTCATTCTTTGTCTTTTTTGCTTCTCTCCTCTCTTGGCATGCATCCAATACTTCCTCTGTGACCCACTGTTGCTTTGCTCTCCTTCTCCTTCCCAAAATACTGTCGGCTTCCTCTTTAATTATATCTCGTCCCCGACGCCACTTTTCCTCTGTTGTCTCGAGTCCTATTAGTGGTTCAAAACGTCCTCCTACTCTTACTTTGAAGGCTGTTTTTACTTCCTCGTTCCTCAGTTTATCTAGATTATACCTGACTAGTTCTTGATTTCTTCCTCTGTCTGTCCGAAATTTAATACGGATGTTTGAAAGTAGTAGTTCATGTGATGTTCCAAAGTCTGCTCCCCTCATCACTTTTGTTCCCATCACTGATGTTTTCCATCTCTTATTTATAAGGACATAATCAATGCAGTTCTTATGAATTCCATCTGGGTGTGTCCATGTATATCTGTGCTGTTCTCTATGATAAAAGTAAGTATTTGTTATACACAGTTGTTTACCCTGGCAAAATTCCAACATCCTCTGTCCTCTCTCATTTCTTTCACCTAAACCGAACTCTCCCATCACATCCTCGTAGCCTCTCCTGTCATTTCCGATTTTACTATTGAAATCGCCCATCACCATGACTACATCGCCTGTCTTTGTTGTCTCTATTTCCTCCTCTAACTGGGAATAGAAGTTTTCTACGTCTTCATCTTCATATGAGCTGTCTGGTGCATATACCTGAATAACCTTAAAATTCTTGTGCTTTCCTCTCAAAGTGACAGAAATTATTCTTGAGTTCACCGAATTGTGCTCCAAATAAGCTCTTTGTGCTCTTTTTCCTAACATTAGTGCTACTCCCTCTCTATGAATATTGTCTGTTCTACCTGAATACAATATTTTGATTCCTTCTGACATCATTTCACCTTCTCCCACCCAATGAGTCTCTGCTATTCCCAATGCATCCCAACTGTATCTATTTATTTCTTCAATGGTACACCTAAGTTTTGCTGGTGCAAAGAGCGTTGTTACATTTACAGTTCCAACTGTTGTTATTCCTTTTGCTGACCACATTGCTAATTTCTCACCACGAGGCTGTGGTTTAGGACCTCGGGGCGCGTCGGTTCCCCCGGACGCGGTAGCCATACTACTAGTCCTTGACATCTTTTTCATGCAGGTTTCTTGGCTAATAAGGTAGCCGGCTAGCCACTCCTCTGCTACCTGTTTGGTCCACGACTCCTTATTACTGTTATATATATACATATATATATATATATATATATATATATATATATGTGTGTGTGTGTGTGTATGTGTTTATTAATACACGGGAATGGGTGTGTGCACTTGAGTGTTGAATATCATAACAGAACCTTACATCAGGCGTCTATTCTATTGCGTCTAGTCTATGTTTTGTTACAATAGATGGGTTAATGAATGTAATGTGGAGTGTGATGCTCGCACATTCTGAAATACTAATTGTGCATAACGAAAGGGAACTGCAAGATGGAAGTACAGAAAGGGTTGATTCCAAATGAGGAAAGATGAGAGTGACAGAACATGTGAAGCTACCGAGCCAGCGGTGTTTCTGAAGCGGAAATCTGAGAAATGCAGAGGTAGAGAAGGGATGAAAAATACCTTAATATGTTAGGTATTGGTAAAAGAAGAGAGATTGTACTTTGGTGGAAACAGTATATTTTCAGAGGTGTGATTAGGTTGTACCACCCGTGTGTCACACGAGCGTACATAGGAACGACATCTCTCCTTTTTGTATATATTATCCTTTGTATCTTCGCTCTCCCCTCGCACTGACAGCAACTTGTTTTAACCTGTCTGCATACACCATTGTTAACTGTTAACAGAAGCGGTTGCCGGTTTGACAAGAAATAGCATGTCTGTATTTTGTGACCTTATCGGGACCTAGTGTGTATATATATCGATGTGTCATAATAAAGTTACTCATTTGCTTTCATCTCGCCTTTGAGTCCCAACTTACTCTTGGCCCGTCACATTGGTGACCCCGTAAGTTTACTTGCTCCTCCCGCCTTCCCCCCCCCCCCTCACTGTTACTATGGCGGACCCCACAGAAGTTGGCGCCGCCCCATTGAAACTTTCGTCGTTCGCTAGCGGAGAGGTGTTTGCTTGGTTTCAGCGCGCAGAAGTCCAGTTCCGCATGAAGGGCGTGACACGCTCAACCACAAAAGCAGATTATGTTCTTGCGGCAATACCCGAGGACACCTTCCCTGAAATCTGACTAGCTTTGAGAACAAGGAGATACTCCAATAGCGTATGACACCCTTAAAACATACCTTCTGCAGCAGTACTCACCGTCGCCAGCCGCCCATATAGCAAAGCTTTTTCAGGTCTCTCAACAATCGTTGGGGGGACCAAAGGGCCTCGCTCACCCTAAGGGAAATGACCAGTATTGCTCGCCTGCAACCTGCCGCAGACGGCTCTCCTCGTGAGGTGAACCTACTTCGTGCCCTTTGGGTATGCCGTTTGCCCGAACCTTTACGCAATGTCATACCCGACGTCGATGGCTTACCCATAAAGGACTTGATGACCAAAGCCGACACCCTTATGGACAGCCACTTCACGACCTTCAAGACCTCCATCAACACCTCCACTCCTGACAAAGAGGTCGACTATTCAATGTCAACCGAAGCTGACGTGAATGCTGTAGGACAGACACGCCTACCCCATGATGTGCTGGAGTGGCGGCAAAGTCACTCATCACCCACCACTCGCTCGCGCCCCAACCAACGACTTCCACAGCCACTTACTGCCGCCCATCGGCCGAAATTTTGCTACTACCACTCCCGATTCGGGGCTGCCGCGAAGAAATGTGCCAAGGATTGTCAGTGGCCAAAAAACTTGTAAGTAGGCCATTGCTCATGGTGATCTTTTCTTTTTACATGATGCAGGAACGGGCGTGCAATTTTAGGTAGACATGGGTGCTTGTCGTTCTCTTTTGTCAAGGGAACTCTTCAGGACATGACGTAGTCTGTCTAAGTCTGCCGACGTCTGCCTGGTAGCTGCCAACGGATCTGCAACATCCACCTACGGTTACGAGAACCTCACATTATCGTTTGGAAACGACAAATTTAATTGGAAGTTTCTCGTTGCTGACGTAACATTGCCAATCCTCGGTGCGGATTTCCTCTCTCATTTCCACTTTCTGGTCGATGTCGCCCACCGATGATTGGTCAACGCAGACTCGTACTTGTCGACACCTCTTCAACCCGCCCCCTCCAGTCTCACTCTACACATCAGCACACTCACGAATGCCTACAACCACCTCCTCACTTCATACCCGGAAGTTTTCCGTCCAGAACTTCGGCAAACCCCCACGGCTCCTGCCAAATACGGTATTTATCACCATATCAAGACGACAGGACCCCCAGTCTTTGCCAAATTCAGATGTCTGGCACTGGATCGATTGGCAGCCGCCAAACAGATGTTCGCTGAAATGGAAGAATTGGGCCTTTGCCAAAAGGCCTCCAGCCCATTGTTGTCACCCTTACTCATCATCCTGAAGAAAGACGGCTCCCTCCGTCCATGTGGGGATTACAGGCGCCTGAACTTGCAAACAGAACCGGATCACTACCCCCTCCCAAATATCGCCAATCTGACCTCCTACCTGCACAAAGCAAAGGTTTTCTCCACGCTCGACCTCCTGAAGGGGTATTATCAGGTGCCTATGAACCCAGAAGACATCCCCAAGACCGCCATCACCACTCCCTTCGGTACATACATCCTCAAAAGAGGAACTCCTCCGTCACCTGCGCATCGTGCTCGACCGCCTGCAACAAAACAGCCTTGTAGGCCGGTACAACAAGTGTACTTTTGGCGCCAACGAAGTGTCGTTCTTAGGGCACCGCATCACTCCTGAAGGAGTCCATCCCCTCCCTGAAAAGGTAGCAGCTGTTCAGAACTTACCCACGCCCTCAGCTGTCAAAGCACTGCAGGAATTCTTGGGCTTGATCAACTATTATCACTGTTTTCTGCCAGCCATTGCCGCCACTCTTGCTCCCCTCTACGCCTCCCTCAAGGGCAAGCCAAAGGACCTGAAGTGGGGCCCCCTTCAAGAAGCAGCCTTCTGCAACGCAAAGAATGCCCTATCAACCGCTGCTGCTCTCACTTTTCCCATGCCACATGCCCCTCTCCTTCTCTCCACCGATGCCAGCGACGTCGCTATTGGTGCAGTACTCGAACAGGTGGTCAACGACTTGCCCCGCCCATTGGCCTTCTTCAGCAGAAAACTGTCCAAGGCAGAATCGGGTTATTCTACCTTCATTCGCAAATTGCTGGTGGTGCACTTGGCTATCCGTCACTTTCGCCATTTCTTAGAAGGTACGCCCTTCATCATTTACACAGACCACATGCCTCTGGCGCACGCCTTCACTCGACAGTCTGACGCCTGGTCCGCCCGTTACCGCCGACATCTCTCCGCTGTGGCCGATGCCCTGTCAAGAAACACGTAGGCGGCCGTTCAACTGGGATTGGATTACAATGCCTTCGCTGAAGTCCAATGACAGGATCCAGGGTATCAAGCATGTAGGACATCCTGCACATCCCTCCGTTGGGAAGACGTCCCTCTCGAGGACTCCAACACCACCCTCATCTGTGACGTTAGTACTGGTAAACTGCGACTGTGGATTCCTGCTCCCATGCGCCGACGGGTGTTTGATTTCATTCACGGCCTTTCACATCCCTCGCGCCGTTCTACTGCACAGCTGCTGAAGACGAAGTTCATTTGGCATGGAATTACTAAGCATGCTAAGGATTGAGTCCGTGCCTGTACTTCTTGCCAAACTTCCGAAGTACATCGACACACGGATTCAGGAGTGGGCACCTTTCGTCAACCTCAGCGTCATTTTGCCCACATTCACGTCAACGTTGTAGGCCTACCCACATTACAAGGACAACGTTACCTGTTTACCGTCATCGACCACTCCACTCATTGGCTTGAAGCCATTCCCATGGAAACTGCAACATCCGCCTCATATACATCTGCCTTACTCTCATCTTGCTATCCCTGAGCATATTACTTCTGACAGGGGTACCACTTTCACCTCTCAATTGTGGACATCATTAGTGAATCTCCTGGGCATCACCCTACATCAGACAACTGCCTACAACCCCGCTGCCAATGGAATGGTTGAACGTTTTCATCGTAACCTCAAAGCAGCTTTGATGTCCCGCTGCAAGGACTCCAACTGGTTTACTCAGCTTCCCTGAGTCCTCCTGGGACTAAGGACCACTCCTAAAGACGCCCTGGACATCTCGGCAGCAGAAATGGTGTACGGCGCCCCGCTGGTCGTCCCTGCCGAATTTTTTCCTTCTGCAACCTCCTCCGACGAACTCCAGCGCATACGTCACGTCGTGGGAAAATTTATTCCATGCCGCCAGGCTTACAAGCCTTCAGTGAAGCATCACATACCGACAGACTTGCACTCTGCAACGCACATCTTACTACGCAACGACACTAGCAATCCACCGCTAACGCCCCCTTACACGGGTCCTTTCCTTGTGATCCGACGCAATCCGAAAGCATTCCCACTAAACTTTTGTGGCAAAAAAGACTAGGTCTCCATTGATGGTCTAAAACCTGCTTATCTCCTGCCAGAAGACCCGCCTACAGTTAGCCTCTTTAGATCAGGACGCCCTCTATAACATGCACAGTATGTTATTTTTAGGGTGGGAGCCATGTACCACCCGTGTGTCACACGAGCATACATAGTAACGACATTTCTCTTTTTTTGTATATATTATCCTTTGTATCTTCGCTCTCCCCTCGCACTGTCAGCAACTTGTTTTAACCTATCTGCATACTCCATTGTTAACTGTTAAAAGAACCGTTTGCTGGTTTGACAAGAAATAGCATATCTGTATTTTGTTACCTTCTTACCCAGACCTAGTATGTATATATATTCAATGTGTCGTAATAAAGTTACTCAGTTGATTTCATCTCGCCTTTGAGTCACAACCTACTCTTGGCCCGTCACAAGGTAAGATGAATTGCTATGTGTGTGCACAAAAAGGCTTTAATATACAGAAAGCAAAATAGGGCATACTGTATATGCGGAAGTGGATATATATATATATATATATATATATATATATATATATATATATATATATATATATATATATATATCATAGCCATAACCCCCATCATCATCAGCAGCAGCCGTAACTAGTCCACTGCAGGTCAAAGGCTTCAGACATGTCCTTCCAGATACGAATTTTATGTGCCAGTCTGTACCCGCAAATTTTCTTAGTTCATCAATCCATCGTCTTTTCTCCCTTCCCTGCTTCATTTATAATTTCTAGAGATTCATTCTGTTATTCTTAATGTCCTTCTCTTGCCTATCATTCACATATGTGCTGACCATGTTCATTTCTTCTTGTTACCTGATGTTAGAATATCCTCTACTTCAGTTTACTCTTGTACCCATATATATATATATATATATATATATATATATATATATATATATATATATATATATATATATATATGTGTGTGTGTGTGTGTGTGTGTGTCTGTGTCTGTGTACATCTACATTTATAAAATTATATTTATATATATATATATATATATATATATATATATATATATATATATATTCACAGATAGATATATATATATATATATATATATATATATATATATATATATATATATATATATACATATATATATACATATATATGTATATATATATATATTTATATATATGTAAATATGTGTATTTATTTATGCATGTGACTGAAATTCATTTTTATATTGAAAATACCAAAATTTTCTTTGCACTATATAAGTTATTCGAGCTTGTTAAGCTATGCACGTTGCATAGTCAAATTTCGTAAAGCAAGAGTACCTAACTTTCGTCTGTTTTAATGAACTTATTTCTTAAAATATACTAATTTTCAATGGAATAAGGACATCACAGAATCTTAACCGAATATTGTTTTAGATCATTTCCGTTATGAAACATATAATATGAAAGTACAAAAGTATTTAATTTTGTTGTGAATCGTGCAACTATAGATATAAAATATTCCTTCGCTGCCATTGTATTTTCACTAACAATGAGTTGTTATATGCTGCTATTGAAAATAAAACCTTTTGTTTGCTCTAACGAACAGATATTATAACATTTTCACCCTCATGAAAGGAAGTTGGATTTTTTATTGTGTGGATGTTTCATTTCAGTCAATTATTTTTACTTGTTTAATAATCGAGACATCTAAGGTCTCTCAGAGATTTTTTAACACTCAGAGGATACAAAATTTCGTCAAGATTAATCAAAAGCCTTATAATGGAAACCATCTTTTCTTCAATCTACAATAGAATTCGAATAATTCTACCAATTCTAAAAGCCTGAGGTATTGCGTTTTAGCTACAGGTTCTCGATTTCGGTCGAGTTCTGAGGAGAAGGAGACACTTTCGTAACTGGATCAATTCTTAATTTACATGGAAATGCAATCGAGAAAACTTGTCGCCAGAGAGACTGCAAAACTCATTACAGGTAACTTCATCTGGAAAAAAATCATCTCGGCAAATTGGACCAACTTCGGGTTGTGATATTGCAATCATAAACCACTGATCATCTGATTCGAATTCAGACGAATCGAGTTCAAGTCATTTACAACTAGAAATTTTGAACTCTCGCTTAGACATCCTCGAAGTAAAATTCACTCAGACATGTTCAGAGAGATGGGCCAACGTAAATATATATATATATATATATATATATATATATATATATATATATATATATATATATATATATATATAAATATATATATATATGCATGTATATATATATATATATATATATATATATTATTATTATTATTATTATTATTATTATTATTATTACTACTATCCAAGCTACAACCCTAGTTGGAAAAGCAAGATGCTATAAGCCCAGGGGCTCCAACAGGGAAAAATAGCCCAGTGAGGAAAGGAAATAAGGAAATAAATAAATGAAGAGAACAAATTAACAATAAATCATTCTAAAATAAGTAACAACGTCAAAACAGACATGTCATATATAAACTATTAACAACATCAAAAACAAATATGTCATAAATAAACTATAAAAAGACTCAAGTCCGCCTGGTCAACAAAAAAAGCATTTGCTCCAACTTTGAACTTTTGAAGTTCTACTGATTCAACCACCCGATTAGGAAGATCATTCCACAACTTGGTAACAGCTGGAATAAAACTTCTAGAGTACTGCGTAGTATTGAGCCTCGTGATGGAGAGGCCTGGCTATTAGAATTAACTGCCTGGCTAGTATTACGAACAGGATAGAATTGTCCAGGGAGATCTGAATGTAAAGGATGGTCAGAGTTATGAAAAATCTTATGCGACATGCATAATGAACTAATTGAACGACGGTGTCAGAGATTAATATCTAGACCAGGAATAAGAAATTTAATAGACCGTAAGTTTCTGTCCAACAAATTAAGATGAGAATCAGCAGCTGAAGACCAGACAGGAGAACAATACTCAAAACAAGGTAGAATGAAAGAATTAAAACACTTCTTCAGAATAGATTGATCACCGAAAATCTTGAAAGACATTCTCAATAAGCCTATTTTTTGTGCAATTGAAGAAGACACAGACCTTATATGTTTCTCAAAAGTAAATTCACTGTTGAGAATTACACCTAAAATTTTGGAAGAGTCATACATATTTAAAGAAACATTATCAATACTGAGATCCGGATGTTGAGGAGCCACCGTCCTTGACCTACTTACAATCATACTTTGACTTTTGTTAGGATACAACTTCATACCCCATAATTTGCACCATGCACTAATTCTAGCTAAATCTCTATTAAGGGATTCACCAACCCTAGATCTACATTCAGGGGATGGAATTGATGCTAAGAGAGTAGCATCATCTGCAAATGCAACAAGCTTGTTTTCCAGGCCAAACCACATGACATGTGTATATAGTATGAAAAGTAATGGGTCAAGAACACTACCCTGTGGAACACCGGATATCACATTTCTATAATCACTATGGTGCCCATCAACAACAACTCTTTGAGATCTATTACTTAAAAAATCAATAATAATGCTAAGAAACGACCCACCGACTCCCAACTGTTTCAGTTTGAAAACAAGGGCCTCATGATTAACACAGTCAAAGGCAGCACTAAAATCAAGGCCAATCATACGAACTTCCCGACCACAATCAAGGGATTTCTGTACAGCCTTGGAGATTGTGAGAAGGGCATCACATGCTCCAAGGCCTTTACGAAAACCAAATTGCAAACTAGGGAGTAGATGATTACCTTTAGCAAACCTATTAAGACGTTTTGCCTGAAGACGTTCAAAAACTTTAGATAATATGGGAGTTATGGAAATTGGGCGGTAATCAGTGGGATTTGAGCTACCACAAACACATTTACATAGAGGAGTAACATTACCAATTCTCCAACTAGTGCTAAAAGCTTCTCTTCTTGCTAACTTGCGCAGAATAATAGATAACTTTGGAGCTAAGAAATCTGCTGTCTTTATAAAAAAACAAAGGAAAAATACCATTTGGGTCTACACCTCCAAAAGCATCAAGATCCACCAACAGAGCTTTAATCTCACGAGATCGAAAAGCTACACTAGTTAGTTTAGCCTCAGGAAAACAGGAATGAGGAAGTTCAAGTTTTTCATTACTCTGTTTACTGTCAAAAACATCAGCCAAAAGGGTTGCCTTTTCCTTTGGACAGTGAGTGACTGAGCCATCTGGTTTAAGTAAAGGAGGAACTGTTGCATCTACACCAAAGAGTGCAGATTTAAGGGTAGACCACCATTTATGTTCCTGAGTTGTACCAGATATAGATAATTTGAAAATGTATCTTACGTTATTTTCTAGAAGCAGAGATGGATTGCAATATGAATGGAGATAAAGATATTATTTCTATTAAAAACAGCAAAAAATTATTTACCAAATAACTCTGCTTTTAAGAAGAGAATTTATATTGATGTGGTGGATGTCTATGAAAATTTACCATACGTCTATAATCTTTAAATATCAAATTCTTTAATTTTCTTGTAAAGAAGGCTAACACTACCAAAATACAACATAAACTAACATAAGATTTAAACATTTTCCTATATGTAAATATTTGTAATTATGTCTTGCTATAACAAAAGTTGGCAGTAAGTTTATTTATGTGTGGGCAAAATGGGCAAATTGTCCCCTCATTAACAATGGTTAAAATTATTAATGATGATGAAACTGACTTGGGAGATAAGTGTTCTTGGTTTTGAAATTGAATTTCGGCATGATAATAATTATAGTAATTTTCGTCATATGCATAAACAGTAAATGAAAATAGTGAACTATTAACCTATTAGATTATTCAGTTCATGTTTAATTCGGGACAGACCAGATCATTTAGTTTTCCTTCCCAGTAACCTCTGTTTTTAGAAAATATTATCATGGATGGGTAGTAAGCAAGAATATTAAGAAAAAAATATTATCAGAATTAATCCACCTTTAGAAGCTTTAAAGGAGATCCAAATGGAGATTAGTAAACCCTTGTATGTTGGGACATGCAGAATATTACCCAATGAAAGTCTTAAGAAATCAGTGCTATGCAATTTTCTTTTTAAGGCATTTATGACTATTAACAAATCGTAATTAATAATACACGAAAACTCTAGCATAGGTGCTTCTGATTTTCAACTAGCGAACTTAATGACATATTCCTACGGTGAAGGCTTTGGCATTTCAGAATGTTACAGTATTCAGAATGCAGTAATCTAGTATTCAGGAAATAACTGTTAACAGCACAGTAGGTAGTAGCTTTCAGCATTGTGTTTCCTTGGGGAATTCAAGAGGAGAAGGAGGATGTTACTAATATATTACAGTCGCCCTGTGGATACCAAGTATTGAATCATTTACATGTTTTCACTATGTGCTATCCTTTTCATAGCATCCTTAGGTTGCCTCTCTCTCTCTCTCTCTCTCTCTCTCTCTCTCTCTCTCTCTCTCTCTCTCTCTCTCTCTCTCTCTCTCTCTCTCTCTCTCTCTCTGTATGTATGCGTATGCATATGTGTGCAGTTATGTGAGTTGAGTGACCTAGTCCTCCATTTGTGTGTTTGGCGAGTGACTATTTAGGCACTTTATTTTTACAGCTGTCCTCAGATACAATAATTTAATGGCACTTCGTCCCCTAAATTTTTTTGTTCAGTAAAAGACAGCATTGCAACCGAATATCGACTGGTTTAAAAAAGGGCTTTCATGAAAATAGTCTTGATAATAGATTGAATGGAAAATGTGTAAAATGTTTATTGATAATAATCAATCATGTCAGCAAAAGCGACATCAGCAAAGTAAAAAGGAAAAGCGACCTATTGATCGTTATCAAAAAGCAATATAATGAGGATATAACTCGACGGTAGTTTGTGGTGCCAGAAGAGAATAATTGTAATTATCATAAATCTCTCTCTCTCTCTCTCTCTCTCTCTCTCTCTCTCTCTCTCTCTCTCTCTTACCGTGATCACAGTTGAATTGAATTAAGACATATCAAAATTTTCTCCTAGTTGTTAGACATAAGACCCATCTTTGTTATATTCTAATCATGTCGCAGGATTTGGTTCGTTATTACTCGCATTAATTCCTACGGCTCGGTTGTGCAGCTGAAAGTGAGTTGATGATAACATTTTAATGACTAATATTTTACTAGTATAAAATTAATGTGAAATACAAGTTTGTATTTAGGTTTTTTGTTTGTTTTTTACTTTTTCAATAAAAATTGTATGTGTAACCAACATTTGATGTTCTTTTATAACTGATATTTACATCATATCAAAGTTGATAAGCGTTGTTTCAACTTGAAATTATATGCGATCTCATAAGTGTCCAAATATAATAACAGTTTCAGTTGTACTGTCCAAATTAAGTGAGTTGCATATCAATTTTATGGCTTTCTGGTATAGGAGTAGACCATTCGGGAATCTTGTGTGAACCTTTTCAAACTACTAGACTTTCATAACCTTCTGTTCTATAAGTTATGAAGTATGCTGGCTTTTTTTTAAGTGTGTGTCATCTTCGTGGTTATTTTATAACTTGGTGGTCATGTGGGGTATGACTCCAGGACATATTCATTACATGTTGAAGAAAATACATCGAAGCACAAGTACGCCGTGGAGTTAAGACCAAAATAAGACTGCTTGGCGTGGCGAAGTCATGCTCTCTTAAGTATTGGCCCTCTATTTTTCTTTTGTATTATTATTATTATTATTATTATTATTATTATTATTAGCTATGACCCTAGTTGGAAAGCAAGATGCTATTAGCCTAACGGCTCTAACAGGGAAAATAGCCCAGTGAGGAAGGGAAATAAGGAAATAAATAAACGATATGATAGATAATGAATAATTAAGTTAAAATATTTTTAAAATAGTAACAATATGAAAACAGATATTTCATATGTAAACTATATACAGACTTATATCAGCCTGTTTAAGATAAAAACATTTGCTGCAAGTTTGGAATTTTGATAGCAATGTTATTACCAAGAATAGAATTATCCTGTCCATTTTGTAATATTCATAAATATCAAACTTTCCATAGCTGTTATCGTTATCAGTCGCGTTTAAGATTGGAAATTAGAAAATGCATTTTTTTCTTTGTTCGTTAATCATAGGGAAATTCCATTTCTCTCTCTCTCTCTCTCTCTCTCTCTCTCTCTCTCTCTCTCTCTCTCTCTCTCTCTCTCTCTCTCTCTCTCTCTCTCTCTAAACGTAATATAAAAGAATATTGTTTATCATAAGAAAGACGTCACTTTGTTTTCTCCCCCAGTTATTTTCATGAATCTATGTGCTGTGAAAGTCTAAATAGATATCAAGTTACTATTCAACGTAAGAGAGACTGATTTTTACTAGATATCTATAGAACTGATTTATTAAATATTCATTTACTATCTGCTTTGACTTTTAACATGATAATATTTTACTGTATCATACACCATTACAATGCCTGATATATAAATGTGTAGTGTTATCTATTTTCAAATGGATGTTAGTAAATTAAAAAAACGCTTGTTGACAAGATTTACATAGTTTGATCTTACATTGTAGGACACAGGAATACTTGACACACCTTGCCTTGAGGAACCGTATCCTGTGTACCACACGCCTATCACACTCGTAAACTGTAATGGTATCTCCTTTTTTTTTTTTTTTTTTTTTTTTTTTTTCTTTTACTATCCCCTCGCACTGTAACTTGTTTTTGCCTGGATGTGCTTGTATCAATCTGTTTGATTTTTTGTAACCTTCTTTCACGGAAACTGTTGTTATAAAAGCTTGCTGTCTGTTGAAATAAAGTTACTTGCAATTACGCCGTCACTCCGGGGTCACCAATGCGCGGATGCACCAGTTAGGTGGTAACTGAGAAACGGCCTAATTGCAAATAACTTTATTTCAACACACAGCCAACTATTATAGCAAATCCGCACACCTGACACACCCTTACTGCACTGCGAGCTCTTGTGTGTAGCCATGACAAATCACCTCTGCTATCCACCCCCCACCCCCTTCGCTATCTGTTTGGTTAATCACCATGCAGTAATGGTATGGCAAGATGTAGTTCATCAAATGGAGGTGTACCAGGAATTCATGTGTCATGTGGCCAACTGTACATAAAAAAACAAGGTATTGTTCAGCTGCGTTGTAAATTTTTATTCAAGTTTACCGTTCATGGAATGCACTTCCGTGGAGAGGCAAAGAGCAAATATATTGTAGAAGTGAATAGAATACCAATAATAAAAAAAAAAAAAAGTAAAGAATAAATTCGCCCCCTTGCGCCTCTTTTTCAGCTGGAATTTTGTTTTTAATTCCCTAGGAAATATGAGTGCCGGTGTTATTTCCGCTCTCTCTCTCTCTCTCTCTCTCTCTCTCTCTCTCTCTCTCTCTCTCTCTCTCTCTCTCTCTCTCTCTCTCTCTCTCTCTATTTCCACCAGAAAGTAGAAAAGACTCTGTACAATTCTTTGTGAAAAAAGGATAGGAAAGAATCAAGAAATTACGGGAAGTCATCGGTTTTTATACCGATAGGTTACTCCTTATTGAATAAAACACTGAACAACGTAAAGTTCTCGACTCAGATAAATGGAAGCGCTTTCGAAAACGACCCTGGGAGCGTTTTCCTAACACCACATCTAGCAGTAATGAAATAAGACTTTGGTGCTCGATACACGAAAGGTCTTTTACTTATATTAAAAATTTCAATTTTAAACCTTGACAACTTGGATAGTAGATACTTTTTTTAACCTTCGCTTTAGTCGTGATTTATGCATAATTGTAAAATAGTATGAATATAAAGATAAAATGCCACAGTTGCGTAATGAACATCTCGATTTGTGTTGTATATCTTTGGGTACAATTTCCACTCAAATTCATTGAAAGCTAAGCAACAATGAGATAAGGATTTCCTTTGCCACTTATACCCGTTTCCGGAGAGAGATATGTTCGAGGTTCCAACCACAACAGCAAAATATTAGGTCACTGGGAAGTTGACCCTTCATTGTAAGGTCAATAAATGATTAAAAACGAAAATTAGAATCAACGGAAATCAGTCTTGGGCATTTTAACAAGATTGGCATCTGTTGAATTTTTTTCCTGCAAGAAGTAATGATAAAACTCTGGGGTATGGGTAACTATAGAGCAGGGAGAGAATATAGAAATGGTCACAGGTTTCAAATGATATAATTTCTTGATATCAGATTGTATACTTTTTACCTTATCCGAAAAAAAGAAGTGAAAAACCATCGAAAAAAATTCATCTGAAATTCTGATAATAAAAGAGAATAGCAAATACCTAAGGGCATAACTCAAGTTGTTTGAAAGACGCTATAAATTCAAATTACAGTTTTATTGCGCCACAAGGAAACATTATTTTTGAATCTCGTCTGTAAATCTATTACTAGAGAGAGAGAGAGAGAGAGAGAGAGAGAGAGAGAGAGAGAGAGAGAGAGAGAGAGAGAGAGATTGGATTGTATATTGAAAATAGTATACCCATTAACTCATCTTGTATATATGTAGGCTTATAGATAAAATCTATGTAGACATAAATCTTGAACACTGTCATTAGATTTCAAGTACAGCGCGTAGTTTTCTGAATACTTTTCGTATGTGGATAAATAAACCTTATCTTCAGTGCAGTTAATTAATGGATATTGTGCAAATAAAGTTTTAGAAATTAAGTCAATTTTACTTTCGAAGAATCCAAAAATCTATAACTCTTTATCAGTGACTAGCAAATAGATATTAAAAATTACGAGGTCACAAACCATACTAGAATAGAGAAACATTTTAGCTTCTTTATGATAGTAGAGAGCTCTTCGTGATTTTAGTCTCAGCACTTCATTGCTAATTCAGAAATCACATGATCGAGAATTTCATGAGAAAATAGAGGACAGGTGTTTCTGAATTATTCCTTACACACACACACACACACACACACACACACACACATATATATATATATATATATATATATATATATATATATATATATGTATATATATTATATATATATTTATATATATATATATATATATATATATATATATATATATATATATATACAATTATGTAGGTTTCTATGCTAATATGCATGCCTTTATTCGTGTGTAGGTATTCTGAGCTGTGTAAAGGTGCTCCAGTAATTAGATGTATTTACGTTTAGTTTCTGGTTTGTGTGAATATATTAAGAATTGTGGAGTTGAATTGAATGATAGTTGTATATAGAATTGTAAATATGAAAACATTAAACAAGAAATTACTATAATAACTTGATTTTATTGTGACGAAGTCGTAAAAAATTATGATTAAAAAACCGATGGTAATTCCATAAATTTCGTGTGAATATTCAAATAGAAAAGACACCCACCTTAGTTACTTGTATCATAGATAAAATTGTGATATGAAAAATTATCTTATATTTAGTGGCTAATCTTTCTTTTGAATCTAATTAACCAGCCTTTCATGTATTGCAGAACTGTCGAGAATATCAAAAACCTTTTTTTTAGAAACAGAGGATGCAAATTGAAATAGTAATTTTCTTAATTATGAATAAAAAGCATAGAAAAACGCTATGAATTTGGGCTTGAAAATTGTAACAGTCTTAATTGCTTTTATAGCAAAGCTGAAATGGTAAAATAAAAGTATATTTTTGCTTTATAAAATTTCACTTTACAGTTTATTGAAAGTACACATTTTTTCTGAACTAAGAAGTATACTAAACTATACGTATATTTCCTTTGTCACTATTTGAGTATGATCATGGATTTTGTAGATTTTGTATCATCTTTTTTCTTATTAGAGTTATGGGTGCCAGTTGGAAACGCCATTGCCTGGCGATCGCTGCACTGAGGTTCGAGTCCCACTCAAACTCGATAGTTTCTTATTGTGTCTACGAAATCACCATCCCTGTGAGCTAAGGATGGGGTTTTTGGGGAGCCTATAGCTCTACCTGCTGAATCATTAGTATCCATTGCCTGGCTCTCCCTTTTCCTAGCTTGGGTGGAGAGGGATTGGGTTCTGATACATGGTCAGCCTTATATGTGGCCTTTAAACCTTTAGATAAAGAACACTCACACATTTGAAATATACATAATTTTTACAATATATATATATATATATATATATATATATATATATATATATATATATATTTATATATATATATATATATATATATATATATATATATATATAAAATGCCAAGTTACAAACATACCAATTAGTTACGGTGGTGAAGATAGGTTGATTTCTATTCTAAGTAAAAACAACCTGAATTCGATAGGCATATGCACAGAAAAATTGTTATAGACTTTTAGCTCTCTTCGTGGCTAAGTGGTAGTGTCACTGTCATACAAGTATCCTGGACCAGGGTTCAAAACCCGTCCGGTCAGATGCTGTTGTCTTTGAGTGATTTCACCTGGGGCTCTGATCCCAAGGTCGGTAAGAGAATCCAGACTTTAATGTATCAAAATATATGGTTTATTTGAAGTATGAAAAACACATTTAAATGTGCAAAAATCATCATTAATCAGATGCTAAGTCACAAACCTACCAATTAGCTACGATGGTAAAGATGGGTTGATTTCAATTCTAAGTACAGAAAACCTGAATTCAACAGGTATATGTACAAAAGAATTGTCATTGTCTTTTATCTTTCTTCGTGGCTAAGTGCTAGTGCTACTGTCATACAAGTATCCTGGACCAGGGTTCGAAACCCGGCCGGTCAGATGCTATAATCTTTGAGTGATTTTGCCTTGGGCCCTGATCCCGAGGTCGGTAAGAGAATCCAAACTTTAATGTATTAAAATATATGGCCTTTTTGAAATATATATATATATATATATATATATATATATATATATATATATATATATATATATATACTGTATATATATATATATATATATATATATATATATATATATATATATATATATCTATATATATAGATGTATATATAATTATATACAGTATATATATATATACATATATATATACATATATATATATATATATATATATATATATATATATATATATATATTTATATATGTATGTCCTTATAGCCCAATAGGAGGCCGGACAAAAGCGGTCATCATAAAAAATATTTTAATAAGGGTGTTTATTCACAAGGTAAATAGAGTTCGTTGGTAAAATCCACGTGATCCATGTGAAAGTTTCTTGAATATTATTTATGAAACGTTTCATATATACATGCAAACACATACACACATAATATATATATATATATATATATATATATATATATATATATATATATATATATGTGTGTGTGTGTTGGTGTATATACATATATATATATATATATATATATATATATATATATATATATATATATATATATATATATATATATATACTCTTGCATACAAAAATATACATAAATATATATATATATATATATATATATATATATATATATATATATGTGTGTGTGTGTATATATATATCCACACACACACACACACACACATATATATATATATATATATATATATATATCTGTTTATGTATGTATGCATGTAGAGAGAAAAAGTAACATCCGTTATTTACGTTAGTATTCTTGCTTTTATAATGGCGTCTCCAGGCTCATAATGTGATTAAACATAAATATATTGCATCTATACAAGATTGACTTATAATTTTCAAAAACATTTATCCCTTGGTCCGTTTGAATGTTGTGATTAATGAGATCGGTAATTATGGTAAATCCAATCTCTCTTTAAGTAGCATTTGGTGTTAAACATTCTAGATGGTGATAAGATTAATTTTTGGCTCTGTTTAACAACTTTGAATAAGACGAGAATAATGAAAAGAGAAATTTTTCTACCCTGAAAAAATACTATGAAAGAATTGATCAGAAATGATACAGATGAGAAGCATTTATTTTCAAGGGCGGAGAGAATTTTTTTTCCTGATTATTCTACTGTATAACATAAGTCTAAAGATTTATTTTTCTTTTCTTCATGGTTGATTATTGGTTTTGGTTGAATACGAATGAAAATACCCTAGATATGGCCTAATCATGTAATGAAAACTTAAATCCTTGTTTATTTTGCAGTGACGTTTATCTTTATTTCTGAATAACTTTAATGATGATAATTATAAAACTTTTATTTTATTATCTTAAACTTAAGAAGTATCCATTAATTACATTGACTTTTAACTCACTTTATTTCTTCCTTCTTGCTGTCCAACATCTTGAATTTTACTTAGTGCAGCTGCAAGGTTTACCCCCAGTTGCTCAGGGATTCTGAAAGGCATCCTAGGTAGCAGCGCATGCACTCATAGCCAAAGTTCACGAATTTATTCCTTGTGATTTTTATTTCAGGGGCTGCTTGTTATAGGACTGTGGGATTCCGTATCCATAACAAGAGCTTTCAACTCAATTGCAGCGAAAGAGATTAAATAAGGTAAGTGTGTTTTCTTCCCACCTATAAAACTAAAATTTAATTTCATACGAACATTTTTTGTTTACACATTCCAAGAATGTCATTTATTGGTGTATTTTGTTTTATTAGAAATGTATGTAATGAATAATTTCAAATGCATTACGCAAATCATGCTCAAATAAAACTTTAATGCCCTTTGACCCCCTTGAATAATTTTTTTCAAGACTTGAATTATATTCATGTACGTATACAGTGAATTTGACTAGAAATGGAATTCTCTTCCGTGGGTGTTTTCTACATCACTGATTTTAAATCAGATACCAAATTTTTATCCTTTAGCTTTCCTACGTTGCCTTGGAGAATTTCCTCATTGCCTTGATTCTTCAATAATCTAGGAAAGACTTCTAGGGAAGACTAGGTTTTATAGGTTTGGATATTACACGTCTTTCCAACTTCCAAAGAATGTTTTTCTTATTTTAAAACTCGTTTAAAGATTGTTTTTCCTATTTTGAAACTCGTTTAAAGAATGTTTTCCTTATTTTGAAACTCGTTTAAAGAATGTTTTCCCTATTTTGAAACTCGTTTGAAGATTGTTTTTCTTAATTTGAAACTCGTTTAATTTTCATCAGTCACACAGTTATTCTTTATGATTTAATTCAGCCGATTATATCTGTGCTGGCTCAAAACAGCTATAATTAATTAGATGACTAATTTTCTTTCCCTCATTAGTTGTGACCAACTGATTACAAGTCCAAAATGTTAAATTATGATAGAGTAAATTGAGGAAACCTTGTCAAAGAATGATACAAAGTACCGTACACGTAGACTTTTTCGAACTAACTGTATTCAAGATCTTTGGCCCTTCCTCAGCTTTAATTTGGTTTTACCGGCAACTGCTTGTTAATTGGAAAATGTGACGGGTGGTCACATGATCATCTTTTCCATTTGGTCACGTGATTATGTCTTCCTCCCACACCATTGGTCAGGGGTCTCCACCAAGCAGCTGAGCTTTCTCTAATCATCTGTTGTCACAAAAGCACGTTTGTGCTTTTGCTCCAACATTCTAATGTAATTATTGAATTTATTTAGAATTCTTTTTGGTTTATGGTTACAGCTATCCAACCTCGCCTGCGCCTTGAATTTTTATCTTTCACTGGATTTTGGATTCTTTGATGGTCTTATTGCAATACGAATATGGTATCTGCAGTAACTGTTCAACTAGGATAAATAGAAAGATTGCCTTTGATACTCATTCTCTTTATCAGCCCTGTGGTAATATCAAGTTTGACGTTGATGTTCCTTGTTAGTGTATGTCAAGCATATTGACTCTTTAGCCAAGAAACATAATAACTATACATCAAGTAAGACCGCGGAGAGTGGTCCGCTGAAGGATGTGGTTAGATCTTCACCTTGCCAGAATATTAGTACAAACTTAGAAACTCTAAAGAACTTAAATTGTGCAAGTAGTTCTAGTTCATCTGCAGGCGTTGCCCAATCAGATTCTCCAGCTATGATGGTAGTCTCCGACAGTTCTGCTGCTATCATAAGGTGATTTAGTAGGTCAATTTCTCAAAGGAAGTTGAGACATTTCTGCTTAAGGGAATTCTTGTAGTGCTTTAAATATACCTGTATTGCCTTTCAGCTCTTCACCTGCTCTTGGTATGGTAGTTGCTGAGGTGGAGCAGACACTGTGAGGTCCGGTTAGCCATCACCCTTGATAGGTGTATATGCAGCTTAGATGAAGAAACCCCATCACAGCCTCATTCTCCATATCACCAGTGATGGAGCACCCCTATACCTTTGCAGGGTTCTAGATCTTTGGTTCCAGAGAGTTGTCTTTGCAGGACCCTGAACCTTCAGACCGAGGGAGGTCTTCTTTGAGGTCCAGTAACGGGAGACAATCTACTAGATGCAGTACTAGCCACTCTCTTCGTTGTAGGAGACATACTTCTCTATGGACCAGCCGAAGCATGTAATCCCAAGTGAGGATCCCCATCGAGACCAAGGCTCTCAGGATGGTCGCACCATACTTCCTCATACCCCACACCCAGGCTCTCATCATTCCTCAGGTCCTCGAGAGACTCGAGCATTTCCTTTAGGTACAGAGACCAGTCTTAGAGGAGAAGCAGCCAGAGTTGGTCCCATCGTTCTTCAGAATGCATCTCTTCTAGGACTCATTGAGAGGACAAGATCTAGCCTTTCATACATTAAATCCAACCAAAGGTCTACTTCTGCATCTCCCGCGAGACCCTACAGATTTTCCAGACATTCTCATAGTTCTTTGTTCAGTAGTGCTTGGAGATATCACTCCTTAAGCCATTCCCATTTCAGGAGTAGATCTACTCCTTCACTCTGTTCAAGAGATCTCCATTGTCAGCTCATGATCCGGCATGGTCTCAGATATCCTTCTGCAGGATCTTCTGCCATCAATGGTGATGCAGAATTCTCTAGAAAAATTTGGACCGCAGCAGAAAAATTTAGATTGATAAAAGACGATGACATTAATGACATAGCTCTTGAAACTTTGATCCCTAATTCCTTTAGGGAATTAAGGAATCTTTCTAAATATACCTTCCCAGAGAGTGTTTGTCAAGTGAAGGAGGTATCAGCTTCCTCTAAACCTCCCTTGAACTACTTTGTTAAGTGTTTGGGAAAGCGGAAGTTGGACTACCCAAATGAAAACCATCGGAGGTCTTTAGTTACCTTACCAGTGAGTCTGGAAACGAGCAAAGAAATTATGCTTGGTGGGATGCATTCCATACTATACCATTGCTCTAGGCAAGATCAAGAGATATTTGCTGTTGGAAGAGTCATATGGTCTAGTTCCTACATCTCTCAACCCCAACTCTGATAACCTGTTGCCATCAAGAGTGAAAAGGAAATGTGCCATGGTTTGTATCACAGTAAAAGAATGCAAGAGATTGGAACACTGTGTTAGAAGAGTTCAGGAGGTTGTATCGACAGTCTTTCTGAATGAATTGCCATTCCTCTACCTGGAGATAGCTGGGTCTATTGGATGCTGTTTTAAGGACTAGATGGAGATAATGTTCTGTGAGGCCAACGTGATGGGTAAGAGAATGTACCAATATCTCAGCAGGGCCCTTGTTTCTCTCTCCACATGACATAAGGACCACCTGGATCTCTGGAGTACGTTTTCTCACAGCCTCAACTGTCATACAAGATACAGCGAAGATCTGCTAAAGAAATTGCCTATGAATAAGCCAGAGCTGAAACAGTCTTACATCCAGATGGATTCGAGAAAACACCCTATTCTTCAGCAAGGTGGGCGAGTAGGAGTGACTAGATACGGGCAGAAGCAGAAGTCCTCAGCTTCTTCTAGAAACAGGAATAGAGAAAGCACTCTTAGTTCAAACAATACTCTGTCCCGAATGATTTTCAGAAGTAAGGGTTAGTTCCTTCACCCGAACAAATGCGCGGCTGTTTGTAATATAATAGGCAGGCCTGGGAGACCCTGGAATCTGACCCTTGTATGACAATCGTTCTAAGAGAAGGGTATAGTATACCTCTCAGGTCTCAACCCCCCCTGACCAGTCATTTGCCACCATCCACCAGTTACTCTGGCAGGTCAATTAATTAACAAGTGCGTGTGGAGGAGATTCTACATTTAGATTCGAAGGGTTCCCAGAACCAGCTTTGTTCAACTCTGGGGTTTTCTGTGGTAACAAAAGCCTCTGGGTTGGAGACCCATCATTGATCTTTTCATCCTCAACTCCTTCCTAGAGATCATGAAGTTAAGACCCTGGGACTGTTCTTGTAGCTATTAGGGAAGGGGACTGATTCTTTACGAACAACCTCTGGGATGCTTATCTATGAGTCCCAATCCATCAAGACTCTTACCATTTCCCGGAATTCCGCTGGGAAGATAAGTCTTGGTAGTTCAAGCGTTTATGCTTCAGACTGTTAATGGATCTTTAGGTCTTCTCCAGAATCATGGCCCCAGTTGCAGCCAAACTTCACTGGATGTTATTTAGATGTGCCACTACCTTGACAACTGGTTCATCCTGTCTTCAACCATTCAGGGAGCTCACCATGTGAGGGAATTGTTCCTGGATCTTTGCAGGGCACTTAAAATTAAGATCAACCCCAAGAAGTCTTTTACATTTCTTCAACATGCGACTTATTTGAAAATAAAGATTGTCTCTCCTCTTTTCCGTGCTATCCCATCTCGAGAAAAGAAAGACAACTTCAAGAGGATTATAGAGGAGTTCTTATAGGTAAATTCACCTCTCTCACTTACTACTTCCCAATGGGAGACACTGTATGAGGGATCTTCAATTCTCTGGGAAAAAAACATTGACTGGTGATATGAAATATAGTCTTGTCGGAGAAGACAAATAATTACAGGCATGAAGAAAAAAGATCCGGAGTCTAAATTGTTTTTATTCCATACAGCAACAAGGTATATACAGGGGTGCTCTGCAAGGCATCAGCTCATGCCAAGAGAAGCCATAAACAGAGTGCTGAAGCTCGACTCATCTGCATGCCTTCATAGTAGACAATACATTTAAAAAGTAAAGGATGTATGGGTCTATGTAGGTAGTAGGTTGGCCAGGGCACTAGCCGCCCGTTGAGATACTACCGCTAGAGTGTTATGGGGTACTTTGACTAGCCAGAAAGTACTACATTAGATCCTTCTCTCTAGTTATGGTTATTTCCCTTTGCCCACACAGACACCAAATAGTCTGACCTATTCTTTACAGATTATCCTACGTCTTCATACACCTGTCAACACTGAGATTACCAAATAATTCTTCTCTCAAGGGGTTGATTACTGCACTGTAACTGTGCAGTGGCTTTACTTTCCTCTTGGTAAGGGTAGAAGAGAATCTTCAGCTATGGTAAGCATCTCTTCTAGGAGAAGGACACTCCATAATCAAACCATTGTTCTCTAGTCTTGGGTAGTGCTCTAGCCTCTGTACCATGGTCTTCCACTGTCTTGGGTTATAGTTCTCTTACTTGAGGGTACACTCGGGTACACTGTTCTATCTGGTTTCTCTTCCTCGTGTTTTGTTAAAGTTTTTATTGATTATATTGGAAATATTTATTTTAATGTTGTTACTGTTCTTAGAATATTTTATTTTTCCTTGTTTACTTTCCTCACTGGGCTATTTTCCCTGTTGGGCCCCCTGGGCTTATAGCATCCTGCTTTTCCAACTAGGGTTTTAGCTTAGCATTTAATAATAATAATAATAATAATAATAATAATAATAATAATAATGATAATATATATATATATATATATATATATATATGTGTGTGTATGTATATATATTTATGTATGTATATCTATATGCATGAATATATATGTATGTATGTATATATATATGTGTGTATATATATATATATATATATATATATATATATATATATATATGTATATGTATGTATATATATACATATATATACATTTATATACATATACATTTATATGTATATATATAAATGTATGTATATGTATGTATATATATACATATATATACATTTATATATATATATATATATATATATATATGTATGTATATATATATATACATATACATTTATATACATATTTATATATGTATATATATATATATATATATATATATATATATGTATATATATGTATATATATATATATATATATATATATATATATATATACATATACATTTATATACATATTTATATATATGTATATATATATGTATATATATATATATGTATATATATATATATATATATATATATATATATATGCATATAGATGTATATATGTCTACTTATATATATAAAAACATACATACATACAATAATGTACACCTCCATCCCCCTTTTGCGTTTAAAGACTGATCTTGAACGTATTAAGCAAGTTTCATAAGGTGAACTAATGAGCAATAGTGTGCAAAGCAAGTAACAAAGTGAATGTATCAAATATAAATGTATGAAACATGTTGCGTAAATGGCACAAGTGGGCTTTACACACTGTGGGCGTGTTTAATCTTGAAGACCTGCAAGGAGTTCTAGATGGAATTGACAAATTTTTTCCATGTCAGGGCTAGGGACCACAAGAAGGTCAGAGTTGGAACTAGATTGGGACTGGACAAAGGATAAAAGAAGCGACAGTGCCCATGTAGCACTCTACCACTTGGGAGGTGAATCTTATACTCGGATCATCCCTCGCTACCTATGCCGATTCTGATCTTGTCCCATCTGTGGGATATCGGATCCTGGAGACCAACATGTTGCCTACATTCAGCCTGGACATGGGTCAGATGTGGCCATCATAGTTGCGTTGCACCTGAGCAGCTCTGGCAGCAGCAGCTTGGTTAGTCAGCCTTATGCCTTTTCCTGCCAACATTCCATGAATGACTGAGGATGGACGGCTACACATGTACGGAGCGGATGACCACACAGTACCTTAGCAGGAGAGCAACCAGGGTGGTTAGGTGTGCTTCATAACTCAAGGAGGCCATGATCAAAGACCCCACAGTCAGTGTTTTCTGAAGGAGACGTTTTGAGGATCAAGTTCTCGATAAATCTTGATGGTGCCCTCAACATGTCCAGTAGACTGTGGGTAGTGTGGCGATGAAGTTATGTGGTGTACACCTCTGTGCTATGTGGTGTACACCCCAGCAGTATGTGGTGTACCTCCCAACACACTGTGAAATTAGCAAACTCTCTGCTGGTAAACTGGTGTCCTCAATCGGTTTGTAGACCCAGGGGCACACCCACCCCTCTGAAATATCTTGAAGTGGCATAGGGTTGTGAAGGATAGGGACAACCACAGGCCAGCCAGAGAGATGATCATTGACAACAAGGAAAGACTTGCTGCTACTTGGAAATAGTATACCAATACTGACTTGAAGGGCCTTGATATGCCTCAATGGGTTGTTGTTAATGTGAAGAGGCTCCTGCTGATGTCTGGGATGCAGTATCAGTTAGGGCTCATTGGCGGCAACGGTGATAGTGATGTTACAGTCTATCCCAGGCCAAAAGACAGTTTGCCAAAACCGATATTTTTTAGTTTCAAGGCCTCTGTGGCTGTCATGGAGCCTGGCTAGTGTTTATGGCCCATAGTTATGGGAAATAGTATTCTTTCTCCATAATACACTAGGGTGCCATCAGTAGAGAGGGCTTCTCGCAGCTTTCAATACAGTACCAAAGAAGTGTGCAGTTTGTACCAATTCGTGGGGAGTCTAGGCATAATGCAGTCATTTCGGCAAACATAGTCTGGGTCAGCCTATTCTGCTGTTGACATGTCCTGCAAGGTCCAGTCAGCATTGACGATTATGGTATTCTCTGCCTGGCTAGCTATTTTGACGTTGATAACAGACTTGCTGCGCAATGTTACCTTGACACAGCTGGTCATATCCTCAGATATGGGGTACCTGACTGGTTTGCAATAGAGTGCACCTAGAATGATTAAATACTTGCTGGCACACCACATTGCAATAAATTGGTATTGTGGCATGCACTCCTTCATTCGCTGAAGCCTTGGCTTTTCAATCATATCCAGTGTGTAGTTGTTGATAATAGGCCCCAGTGGACGGTGGTCCATTTGTAATGTGAAGGATGGCAGTCCTTAGGGATACAGGCGGCACATTGTGAAGGACCAAGATACAGCGAGCATCTCCAACTCTCTTATAGTGTACCTTGTCTCAGCATGTGGGAAAAGCAGAATCCACACCAGACTACTCAGAGGCATCTTGATCCATGGGCCTGGAAATGGTCGTACCATACCACATAGAGACAAGATGCATTGGTCTGGAGGATGTTTGGTGAGGTTAGGTCAAAAGACAAGAATAGGTGGGCTTGAGAGGTCTTCCTTCACATGTTCGAAGGCCTGGTTGTGGTCTGGTGTCCAAATATAAGAGTGCTTGTGGCTCATGAGTGGGAGAAGAGACTGAGCAGTCAAAGCAAAATCTCGAGTAAACTCTGCCAGTTTGTTAGCTAACCCCATGCAGGAATGTAGATACGTCAAGTTGGACAATATGGAGAAGTCTGGCAAAGTTGCAACTAGTCCTGGATCGCCAGCTATTTCTTCTTCAGAAAGGGTGTGTCTGCAAAAATTTACTTGGGTCTCTGCCACTATGAACTTAATTCAGGTGAGATTAATGACATTTTTGTGGCAGTGAGCAGGTAATTATTGAATCCTGTGGTAAAATGTCAGTAGGTCTGCTTAAAAGATAAGAATGTCATCGACAACCCCTGAAGAAAGCATTTGTAAGCCATAATAAAGATCGGGAGATGGTCTTCCTTTGCTAACTTCATCTGCCAGAAGTTTTGTAGAGCTTCTGTAGTGGTAAAGATTATGGCGGTAGAATCGACAGTGCCGACACAATCTATGGGTGTGAGCAAAGGGGTGGGCTTGTCGGGAGACTTGCAGGTTCAGCTTGCTTAGGACCACTGTGATGCGAACTCCGTTGGCCTATGGGACGATGACTAGAGGATAGCACCTTTCCGATTGCTACTCTTCACAAGGCTTAATGAGCCTTTGCTGGAATATGGAGTCTAGTTCATTCTAGATAGTTAACTTTAGACTGGTTAGCATAAAGCGTAGGGGATCTGCTGTAGGGTGCGAATGGCAAATGGGAGTGAGTCCTCTTTATGATGAATTTTCATAGGAGGTCCAACCATTGACCTCAGTGGAGCTGCTTTAAGACCCTCCTTAGACGCAAGCATGTCCTGGAAGGTTCAAAGGAATTATTCTCATGCCTCAGTAGGGGTTTTGTTGGCATGGAGGTGTTGCTCCATATGTTGGTTCACGTGGACGACCTTTAGAATGGGCCATGGTAAGCCTGGCGAGATGATGGCCAACTCTTTGCAGTGTGCATAGGATAGGAGTGACATCTGAAATCTTTCGCGGACTTGGATCATGGCGTTACAGGAGCGGCTGGCTAAAGACAGAGTAGCCTTAAGGGTACCTGAACCTCGTGTCATATGTGGTACTTCTGCCGTGTCACAACCTTGTGACAATTGGATCGCTTGTTAGAGGAAGGCGTAACATTAGGTGGCCTGCACTGTTTGGCATTCATCTACGGTCAGCAGCATCTGTTGTAGTGGCCTACTCCATTACTGTGTCTACATGTGGCATTGTTGGCCGGTCACTCTGAGGTCTTGTACCTGTGTTCCTTGCCAGCACAGTTTCCGCATATGCTGTGGGCAGCTTAACACTTTTTTGTTTTTCTGCACAGCCATGCCTCTTTGTGCTTGAAAAGTATTGATTGCTCCTGTTGGGGTTTGGATGAGAATTAGCACCTTTAATGCCATGTCCTTTGAATTTTTGTATGTAGAGACAGCACACAATTTAAGTGGGCCCATATGGTGGCAGTGGCTGCCCTTTTTGGCCTCATGGGAGCGACAATCGTTGACCATGGTGTCCAATGAAGCTGAAGCATCCAGGGAATTAAGTTTCTGTGTGAATCCATCCTGCCTCCATAGATGATAGTCTTCTTTTGCCTAGTCTCCTCACAAGCAACAGCACTACCAGGACAGATGTCGATTTTCTCTGCTATGTGATTTAGTCAGACATTCAGAAATTCCTGAATCTTTCCCCTTCCCACTGTTTACAGTAAAGCAGGTTCCTGCATCATAAAGCTTCCTTTTGCAGGTTCTTAGTGTGTTCTTGGAGAACACTCAAGACTTCCCCCACACTCCAATCTGTGTCTTGTTGTATGGTGAGCATGTGTTTGAGTATCCTTTGGGTCTCCAGACTGAGGTACATGCGAAGTTTTATCAACTCCTTCCTGTTAGGTAAAGTCCCTAGGATCACCATTACACTGTAGTCATCCCAGAATTTAGGTCATTCCCTAGATACCTTATATGTCACATCAGGATGCAAGGGCATTGATTTCTGGACGGAGGTTTTCTTTTGGGGTGATGGCCGAGTCGGCGATGTAACTGGGCTTCTTCCTCTCTTCTAAGTTATCCTCTGGGCAGCGTAGATCCTCTTCGGGACGACGTTGATCTTAACTCCCCACATGAAGCTGTAGAAGACAATATAATCAGGTGTGGTGAGAGCTAAGGCTTGGTTTCCGGCATTGTAAAACCTGGTGAAGTTTGATAGTCTGTTGACGAGACTGGGCGTGAAGGCAACTGATGGTTGCCATTGTCTGGGTCATGTCTATGCAAGGTTTTGGACATAATGGTTGTTATCCACTATTTAAATGAAGAGATAAGATGATAAAGAATTTCTACAGTTTCTATTTCAAAATTACTGGAAAACCAATAGTGGCAAATGGCAATCATTGATAGGCCTGGGAGAGCGAGGGAGGAGTCCTGAGTGGGGTGAACAGTGCAACAACTGACCAGTGTTAGATTTGTCACTTAAGGAGCAGGGTAATAGGCAGTGTTTTTCTGGTGATGAAAGAGAATGCATACACTTCGATTTTCAGTGCTGGGTGGGGCTAAAAGGGTTTGCATGTGGGGCTGAAGAAGGGCACGAAATATAAGATCCTTTCTACCCAATAAAATCAAATCACTAACACCAAACTGCACCTGTATGAACGTTTCACAAACAAATCACAAATACTGTAAGATCCACATGTGGCCGAGGGGTAATGGTGGTTCAATGCAGATGCTGGATTCTGGTGTTCCCTTAGAATGCTGGATGGTGTAGTCACTGCGTCATGGTGATATGAGATGAAATTTTGTAGAAGACAGATGATTGTAAGGATGGAAAAATAAGATCCCAAGGCACAGATTGTTTTCATTCCATACAGCAAAAGGGTATATACAGGGGTACTCTACAAGGTGACAGCTCATACCAAGAGAAGCCAGAAGACTGAACGTATGGAGTGCTGACAGTACGATTCATGCACATGTATTTGTAACAGATAAAACTTATGAAATGCAAAGTGTGCAAATATACATACCTATATATATATATATATATATATATATATATATATATATATATATAATGTATATATAATGTATATATATATATATATATATATATATATATATATATATATATATATAAGGTAATATATGGTGTACAATGATATCTGGCAGAATTTCCCCAAACTAATTCAGTGGACATCCCACTCTCAGGATGATCATCTTTGGTGGTACCAGGAGGTCAACTTGAAGTGCAGGATTATCCTTGAGCCTATACTTGTTCTGCATACAGACACTTCAGATGGGTGGGTAGCCTCTCTGGAGCAGGAGAGTATTGCTGGAGTATGGGCTCCTTCCCAGAGCTCCCTGTCCATAAACTGGAGAGAGCTTAAGACAAATAGGGAAGATTTTCTCTACGACACTTCGCTGTGTATGCAGACAATTCCACTTCTATCTCCTATCTGAAGAAGGAAGGGGTAACAAAGTCCCAACCTTTCAACGATCTGGCTCAGCCAGGAAATACTACAGTGGGCACACGATTACAACACTAGTCTCCAACCTCAGTTAATTCCTGGCAAGAAGCATATCCTTGCAGATACTCTCAGCGGGCACAGCTGGTTACACGTTCTGAATAGAACATCTGCCAAGAGGTGTAGATTTCCTTATACACCTTTGGATAGCAAACATAGATTTGTTTGAGACACCCATAAATTTCTGTTTCCCAGCATATTTCAGCCAGCAGAAAGATTCCCAATAAGTAAGGATCAAATGCTATGCTGCAGAACTGGAGGAACCTATAGACGTGTGCCTTTCTGACTTTAGGGCATGACAGACCTGGTTTTACAAAAATTGAGTCTCACACAGTTACCCTAATAACTCCATTCTGGCCACAGAAAGAATACTTTCCTAAAACTATATAGATATTCCAAGGAGGTTGCCTGTCAGGTACGATCTCGTATGCCAACCACAATTCCATCAGTTCTATCTCCGATCGTATTCAGCAGTGGCTGAACAGTTCACGAAGGCATGAAGACACACTACCAATATAAGGTACCAATGTAAGTGGGTAGATTATAGAGGTTGGTATAATAGGAATCACTACACTTCATCTAAACTTAATTCCGAAAATGGAATTTCCTTCTTTATTTAGAAGAAAAGAGACAGCTTTTGGTGTCAACTGTTATAGCTTTTAAGTTGACAGTATTTAGAATGACTTTTGGTGAGGTGTTTGAGGACATAATTTATTCTCTCTGCTCTCGTCAGATCTTTTGAGATTCAGATTCATAAGTTGTTCTTTAGTCATCCCAAATGGGATTTAAATGTTGTTCTCAAACTCCTCGCAGGGGCTTCAATCGAACCACTGGGGTTAGCATCACTTCAAGACTTGACCACTAAAACTCTTTTCTTGGTTACATTAGCTACAGCCAAGAGACTGGTAGAGATACAAGCCATTTCTGATCCCCTAGGCACAAGAGGAAGGGACATAACTCTTGCTTACCTTCAGGTATTCAGGGCCAAGACAGATAAGAGTCCAACCCTCTACCCAGAAAGTTTCTTCTGACTTATTTGGGTGTAATTTTTGGACACCTGGAGGAGGAGAGACTACTACCCAATAAGAAACTTGCAACATTATCTAGTTAGAACCAAGGCTCTACCTCACAGACCTTGAGCTTTGTTAGCCTTGCCTAAAATAAAGTCAAAGGTTACAGTAAAAATGCTCTTTCTCTTTTCAGGAAACTCATAGCACAAGTGTCAATTTCATCTTCATCAGTCAGTGCTTCCAAGAAGGGATGAGGTATCCACACTAAGGATATAATCCACATACTTTTATTTTCGGAATAACTCTTCACTGAAATCAGTCCTGAATACCACATTATGGAAGGTGAATACAGTTTTCACTTCATGGAAGGTGAATACAATTTTCAATACCCATTATCTCAAGGATATGGAGTTGGTGAATGATAACATACATTCTCTCAGTCTGATCGTCACAGCTAGAGATTTTGTTGGTTAACATGTACTTGGCTTCCTACCCTAAATAGTTTAGTGTATGTTTAAGGTTTTAAAGGTTTAAAGAAGAATGAAAGCATGAATGAGATGGGGATGAAGAGGGGGTTGCCCTATGCTAATTATAACCTCACATAGGCAGATTGTATAAATACATGAAACGAAGTTGAACTAGTGATGGCCCATCAGGGGCCTACACCTACCTTACTTCCTAAACATATGACTAGACTAACAGACTTTGCATGCAAACTGTAGATACAAGGTTAGGGACATAGTTTATAATTTCGTTGTTAGTTGACCAGGTGTCACTACTGACCCAATCATGACTGAACTTTATTGATTGTGCTACACTTAAATGTGACACTTTGAAAGATCCACAATCAAAGTAGCTACTCAGAGATCCTCTCAGGTCTCTTTTTATCTTTTGGGATTACTTAACTTTATTAGCTGTTTGTATCTATACTTATGCCAACTATACAGGATAAATGCGTGTAATTGGATGAATTAGATTATACAGGAGAAATGTGAGACAAATAAATGTTTAAATTTTTAATTAATTTTCATACACTTATCTTTATAACTTAATGGCAGACCCTTGGACTGCACGTGTTTCATACATGCTCGTACACTGAAACGGATTTGATATTTTATCTTATCATTTGCTCTTCCTTGTAATGTTAATAGATCAACCTGTGTTATCATGCTAGCTCAAGCTTTATTTTGTTTGAATTTTGTTGATGTTCTTCCTCGCAAGCCGCGCTGCCGCTGTATATAAACTTGATGATTGTTTGATAAAGTTTGGTTTCATTCACCTCGGCTCTCAGTAACAAACTAACTGCCCGCTCGCCAATTGGTGACCAGTGGAGTGTCCACTCCCTCTCACCTGCCTCCTCACTGCTGTTTGAAGATGCCCCCAACTTAACGTGCCTCTTTGCCGCAGGCCGTCTCAATGAAACTGCCACCCTTTGCCAGCGGAGAAGCGTTAGCCAGGTTCCAGCATGTTGAAGTTCAGTTTTGTATCAAGGGCATAACTCAGTCAAGCACCAAAGCAGATTATGTTGTCGCCGTGATCACCGAGGACACTTTCCAGGAAATCTGCTATTGGCTTTGTGAGCAAGGGGACACCCCAATAATGTATGACACCAAAAAATTTCTCCTGGAGCAGTACTGTCCATTGCCAGCGGCCCGCATAACCAAACTCGGGGAAATGACCAGTACTGCTTACATACAGCCTGCTGCAGACGGCTCTCATCGTAAGGAGAACCTACTACGTGCCCTCTGGGTATGAAGCTTACCCAAACCTGTACGCTCTGTCATACCCGATGTTAATATGTTACCCATGATAAACCTGATACCAAAATCAACGCCCTTATGGACAGCCACTTCACCACCTTCAAGACCTCCATCAACGCCTCCACTCCTAACAAAGAAGACAACTATTCAACATCGACCGAAGCTGACGTGAATGCAGTAGGACACAGAAGGTCGCAACGTGATGTAGTGGAGCGGCCACAAAACTGCACACCACGCACCATTCGCTCACGCCCAACCCATCAACCTCTACAGCCCCTTGCTGATGCCCATTGGCCACAGTTATGCTACCACCACTCCAGATTTGGGGCTGCAGTGAAGAAATGTTCAAACGGTTGTCAGTGGCCAAAAAATGTGTAAGTAGGCCATTGCTTGTGTTGGTGGTCTACCTTGTCACTATTATTATTATTGTTATTATTATTACTTTTCCAACAACCCTAGTTGGAAAAGCAGGAGGCTATAAGCCCAGAGGCCCCAACAGGGAAAATAGTGCAGTGAGGAAAGGAAACAAGGAAAAATGAAATATATTAAGAACAGTAACAACATTAAAATAGATATTTCCTATATAAACTATACAAACTTTACCAAAACAAGAGGAAGAGATATTAGATAGAATTATGTGCCCTAGTGTACCCTCAAGCAAGAGAACTCTAACCCAAGACAGTGGAAGACCATGGTACAGAGGCTATAGCACTAGCCAAGACTAGAGAACAATGGTTTGATTTTGGAGTGTCCTTCTCCTAGAAGAGCTGCTTACCACAGCTAAAGAGTTCCTTCTACGCTTACCAAGAGGAAAGTGGCCACTCAACAATTACAGTGCACTAATTAACCCCTTGGGTTAAGAAAGAAAAATCTTTTCTTTTTACATGATACAGGTACGAACGTGCAAGTTTTGGTAGACACGACATGACGTAGTCTGTCTAAATCTTCTGACATCTGCCTAGTAGCTGCAAACGGATCTGCGATCCCCACACATGGGTACGAGAACCTCACAGTATCATTTGGAAGCATCAAATATCACTGGAAGTTTCTCGTTGCCGTTGCCACATTGCCAATCCTCGGCGCAGATTTCCTGGTTAATGTTGCTCACTGATGGCTAGTCAATGCAGACTCTTACTCATCCACACCTCTTCAACCCACCTTCTCTGATCTCGCTCTCCACATCAGCGCACCCACTGATGCCTATGCCCACCTCTTCACATCCTACCCAAAAATCTTCCATCTAGAACTTCACCAAACACAGTATTTATCACTATATCAAAGCGATGGGGCCCCCCAATGTTCACCAGATTCTGGCGTTTGGCACCGGATCATTTGGCAGCCACCAAATAAACCTTCGCCAAAATGGAAGAAATGGGCCTTTGCCTAAAGGCCTCTAGCCCATGGTCGTCACCCTTACATATTGCCCTGAAGAAAGCTGGCTCCTTCCATTTGTGTGGAAATTACAGGCATTTGAACATAGACATAAAAGGATCACTACTCCCTCCCAAACATCACCGATGTGACCACCACCTTGCACAATTCAAAGGTTTTCTCCACACTCAACCTCCTGAAGGGGTACCATCAGGTGCCCATGAACTCAGAAGACATCCCTAAAACTGCCATCACCACCCCCTTTGGTACATACACCTTAAGCTACTCCTGTTTTGGCCTTCGTAATGCTGGGGCCACTTTTCGACATTAAATGAATGGCATCTTAGGGGACACCTCTTCTGAGTATGTTACGTGGACGACATACTTGTGTTCTCTTCCTCCAAAAAGGAGCACCTTCGTCTCCTACACATCATGCTCAACCATCTAAAACAGAAAGACCTTGTAGTTCGTTATAACAAGTGTACCTTTAAATATAAGTATATATATATATATATATATATATATATATATATATATATATATACATATATATATATGTATATATATATATATATGTGTGTATATATATATATATATATATATATATATATATATATATATATATATATATATATATACATATATATTATATTTCTTTTCTGTCACGCTCAGCTCTCACTGTTCCTCAGGTAGGAGGGAGAGAGAGTACTCATGCCCTGGTGAGGCGGTTGCTTGTGCGTGTGTGAGTACATTTAAATATTTTGCCGTCATTTTTGACGTGTCATGTCCGGCAGTATATTATGTTTGTATGCATGCCCAAGCTCTAGAAATGGGTACATCAGTAATTTTTGGTTTCTGCTAATGATTTGCAAAAGTTTCTCTTCCTCTATCTCTTGGTATTTTTCATCTTCCTCATTTTAAATAAACAAATAATCTGTTTTTTTATTGTTAGTTATAGGATATTTTGTATAATATCTCAACATGATGAACGTTAAGTTGGATTAATCCTTGAAAAAGCAGGAACTTATCTTGAAAATGCAGATTGAGAACATATGGCAAACAACCCAGGAATCTTTGATTTCAGTATAGTATAGATAAAAAAGCTATTTGATAAGGAACAACTGTTTCTCCCTTAATTCGATGTATCTCTTGTAATAAAGATACATGTCAAACTAGGATACATAAACGAATACACACTGTTGAAGGAGGGCTCTTCCACATATGGATTCATATGTCCTAATTTTTATATTGTCATAGATAAATGACGATAAACGAGTAAGGTTTTGGACTCCTAAGTTCAATGCAGTTTGGATGCCTGGCTTATGAACAGATGGGATTCAGTCCGTATTGTTACCATCAAAAGAGAAATTGATAAATGCAATCGTAGGTCGAAGGTTCCTGTAACAGAAATGTTCCTGAGGGAAAAACTGATAGACGAAAAGAGAACAATTAGGGCCCGGGGGAGGAAAACAAGGAAAGGGCCGGAAATACCAAGAATGTTTGTGTGTTTTTCGTATGTACCGGGAAATGGAAATGGTTCATATTTTCCAGTTTCTATGCATAACAGTCATGTCAATAAACATTTTCATTATGATTTCTCACTATATTTTAAATTCTTGGCCATAATATTTACCAAAATGAGTCCTTTTGTAAAGAAAGTTATTCATGTAAATACGTTATTCGTAGAACATTTCTCAACTTAAACATTCTTGGAATGAAATTATGACCTAGGGATCTGAACATGATTACTAATGTATTCCAGGATATGATTAAATTTCAAATTCTCTTTTCGTTTCGAGTAAGGAAGATATTTTTACTTTTCCTGGAAAATCCATAGACTATCTGACATGATATTAGATGCTACCCACCTTTAACTTTTAATTTAATATCTAAAGTACATTATTAGCGAGTAATTTTTTAAAATTCCATATTCATAAGTGGTTGTATATTTAATACATGAAATTGATATCGTAACTATCTTACACTTAATTTTTCTCATGATGGAAAATATTTAGATTTCAAATTATCTTGAATTTGAATCTTTCATTTTTATATCAATGACAGTTTTTCTCCATTTCTGGCTATTTTTGGATGTGTGCTTCATTTTATTCCTCCTGTGCTAAAAAATGTGCTAAAACTTTTAATCTTTATGTGCAAAATTTTTCAACATTCACCTACATTTCAAATTAATCAAAAATAGCTCTACAGACAGATTTGCATAACCTTGTCAGGTATAAAAAACATGGGATCTTCGGTAAATCTTTTTTCGAAATCTGCAATATTTGGGCTCAGATTGGCTTTTGGTTATGCTTTCCTTCCCTCTAGATAAGATCATTATCCCATATTTTTTATAATTGGAATGGAGACTGGGTTGTAGTTAATAATTAGATCAGAATATTTGCATTTCTATAACAGACCTTTACGAGATCAGGCAATTCTCGTGTTTACATTAGTCTGTTTGTACTGATTTTAATTCTTCCTCCCCCAGTGTCAGTTCCTGTCCCATTTGGACTGTTCTATCGCCGGATTTGTAATAATTTAGTTCTCTCCATTTATTGATGCCATCCCTGACATCATAATATCCCATTCCTTAAAAGGATGAGCGTTTCTTTCAATACATAAAGATAACCTCAATTGTAATTACACAGTATCTGTAAGCATATCTCAGTGCAAATAAAGTCACTTTTTTTTTTTTTTTTTTTTTTTTTTTGGTCGTAGTAGATTATATTGCAGTAACAACGTTAGAGAAAGTAGCATCTGTAGTTATAAGGGTAGTAGTTATTCATAAATGGGTCCAACAGGGCTTGAAAACTCATTACTCATGCAAAGTATATTTTGCCATCAATGCCTTCATGGAAATGTCATAAAATGAGATAGAAAGAGATGATCTGGGAATAAAACATGGATAAACGCTTTACTGTCTAGGCTTTAATTAATTAGATTATATAACCATACTCGTTAAATTAACACGCATACGATGAGAAAGAAGATATTTTTAGTAAATTTGAACCATATTTAATTTCGTCATCTTGCCTATAGGCCTGGTGATTATATAAAATTTACGGATTTACGGTATGAAACTTTGGATACCCATTTTTTTAAGATATTCAAAATATTTATTTTGGAAATGGAATAGTTTGTAATATTGTTGGCCATTCCCCGTATGAGGATTTTCTTATAACAATTTAGTTGAATAATATAGATTGTGTAATTAATCTTTAGAAATAATGCAATTTGAGATCCCATACAAGAAAACCTTGAGGAAATGGGTGGGAATCAATTAAATTTTAATGACTTTAGCAGCCTAGCTGGATTAAACAAACCTTAAGTCACCAAATTCAATTAACTGTAATTTCTCATTTAAGAATTTGCAGTTCTTCCATTGATGATTAACGTTTGTTTTCTTGTCTTTGTCCTAAAAATAAAAAAGGAAGATGTCAATGAAAGGGAATCTAGTGGAAACCAAAGAGGAAAAAATCTCTACTCGAAAAGCATATTTGAAAACTTGGGCAAAAGAATACAATTAAATATTTTTCCCATGGATGTTCCATAAGAGAGCTAATTAAGAGAAGTACTATGACATTGAATTATTACAAGACAAACTTACTATGTAGCCTATTTGGTGAGAAAACTCAGCGATAACATAGAATTCCATTTGTAGAATAGCTAATACGCCTTCTTTGTCTAATTATAGGTTTTGTTGTATATTTCAGTAAGCTTCGAAATTTAATTATATAATTTTGCAAGTAGATCATGCTACATTCGTTAATGTCCTGCTGGAACATTAAAAAAACGAACATCACATTTACAGTCAAGACTTGACCACCATCTCATAACTGAAACATTCTCAATTTCTCCTCAAAAATCCATGTATGGTATATAAAAATCTTATGAAATCAATGTTACCTTTTGCGTGATGATACGAAATGGGATATGATTTTGCATCGATCATTAACAATGAATATAGAAACTAACAGAAAGCATATCGTCTCTTTCACGAAGTTCAGAAAAAGAAACATGATATTGACAGCAAAGAAGATACCTAAATAAGAGTACTACATATTTTTCCAACAGTTAGTCTCTCAGGACACTTGTGACGGGCCGAGAGAAGCACACAGAAAATACAGAGATACATATACGCAGACAGAAAACGAACCTGTTCCAAGACATGTGATGTATAATATATCTTTCCTGGTGATCAGAAATCCGCTATGTTGTATTAATTTCTCTTCCATCTACTTTTTAGAACAAAAACACTTTTGACAGACTACAAGATAACGTTTGTAATTATAGAAATTGTTTAGGTTAGTCTTTATGAAAAAAAAAAGAACACTTGTAGTTATTGACAACTGTCGCAAAGGAAACCAGCTTAAAAGAGATTAAGACAGCGGTTACAAAATGAAGATTTTGGATATTTCATCATAAGCCAAGTGGAGCCATAATGAAATAATGTACTCCGACGATATTCTTTTAGGGCGGGAAACTTTGAGGACGAAAGTTTAACCATCAACAAGAAAGAGTGTAATCACCCCAGCCCAAGAATCTGAAGGTATAAAAGGAAGTTTAGGAGGAGATAACTTCAGATAACAACGTTCTATTATCAATTTATATTTAGACGAGAAAAAGCTTCTGTAATGAAAGGGCCAATAAATCAAATCTAAGGATAATCTAAGAAAATTGGGAAATAGCGAGAGAGGAAAATCATTCTTTATCGATAAACTTCAACGAACGAGTTTAAGAGGAATTATACTAGATTTATACATCAATCAAAACCATAATCCAGGGATTTGCTTTCACATTTTCTCTAAAAACATAAAATCTTTTATATACAATAGATGATATCGTTAGAAATGTTTCCTCCTCCCCCGCCCCACCAACCCAATCACATGCTGAATAAATATTTTCTTAAAACTAATGACAATCACAAAAATATCATGAATTTAGTGTTTCGATATATATTATGTGAATATATAGTCCTTGAAATATCACCTACCTTGGACACTATCCAGGAAGCCTTTGGTTGCTCCCCCACTGCAGCCAGTGTGTAGGTGTCTGTGTATTATTACCTCCGCCAAGGAGGTTATGCGATCGAGTCGGTTTATTTATTGGTGTATCTGTGGACAGGATTACGTCAAAACGACCTGACGGATTTTGATGAGATTTTCACCAAAGATAGACCTTAGGTCATGGACGAACCCCTTGAATTTTGGAATTGATTTGGATCAAGATTCTAGGTCCGGATTTGTATTTTTAGGTGTCTGTGGACAGGATTACGTCAAAACTACTCGACGTATTTTGACGAAATTTTGATCACAGATAAATCTTATGTCATGGATGACCGCATTAAGTTTAGGAGATGATTCAGATCCGGATTCTCGATGTGGATTTGCATTTTTCACCATTTTAAATATATCTTCAAAATTGCTCAACGGATTTTGACGAAATTTTCATCACAGATATATCTTCGGTGATGGACGAATCCATTAAATTTTGGAGATGATCCGGATCTGGATCCGTATTCTAGATCTGGATTTGTATTTTTGGCCATTTTAAAGATAACTTCATAACTACTCGACGGATTTTGACAAACTTTTCACCACTTATAGATCTTAGGCCATGGATGACCCCATTAATTTTTGGAGATGATCTGGATCCGGATTCTAGTTTATTTTTGTGTTAATTTATTTCCTGAGTTTCTATCAAAATTAAGCTCCTTATTGAAGCCACAA
>NC_090730.1:136568990-136576490 GCF_036898095.1 Palaemon carinicauda
ACGGATCTGCGATAACCACCTACGGTTATGAGAGCCTCACATGATCGTTTGGAAACGTAAATTTAATTGAAAGTTTCTCGTTGCTGACGTCACATTGCCAATCCTCGGTGCGGATTTCCTCTCTCATTTCCACCAGATCAAGTGGCAGCCGCCAAACAGACATTTGCTAAAATGGAGGAAATAAGCCTTTGCCAAAAGGCCTCCAACCCATGGTCGTCACCCTTACACATCTTCCTGAAGAAAAACGGCTCCCTCTGTCCGTGCGGGGATTACAGGCGCCTGAACATGTAAACAGAACCGGATCACTACCCCCTCCCAAACATCGCTGACGTGACCTCCTACCTGCACAAAGCGAAGGTTTTCTCCACGCTCGACCTCCTGAAGGGGTATTATCAGGAGCCTATGAACCCAGAAGACATCCCCAAGACCGCCATCACCACTGCTGTTTTGGCCTTCGTAATGCTGGGGCCATGTTTCAACGTCTCATGGATGGCATCTTATGGGACCTCCCCTTCTGTGTATGTTATGTGGACGACATACTTGTGTTTTCTTCCTCAAAAGAGGAACACCTCCTTCACCTGCGCATCGTGCTCGACCGCCTGCAACAAAACGGCCTTGTAATCCTGTACGACAAGTGTACCTTTGGCGTCAACGAAGTGTCGTTCTTTGGGCATCGCATCACTCCAGAAGGAGTCCATCCCCTCCCTGAGAAGGTAGCAGCCGGTCAGAACTTCCCCACGCCCTCGACCGTCAAAGTACTGCAGGAATTCTTGGGTATGATCAACTATTATCACCGTTTTTGCCAGCCAAGAATGTTCTATCAACCGCTGCTGCTCTCACTTTTCCGATCCTATATGCCCCTCTCCTTCTTTTCATCGATGCCAGCGACTTCGCTATTGGTGCAGTACTCGAACAGGTGGTCAATGGCTTGCCCCGCCCATTGGCCTTCTTCAGTAGAAAACTGTCCCAGGCAGAATCGGGTTATTCTACCTTCGATCGCAAATTACTGGTGGTGCACTTGGCTGTCCGTCACTTTTGCCATTTCTTAGAAGGTACGCCCTTCGTCATTCGCATAGACCACATGCCTCTGGTGCACGCCTTCACTCGAAAGTCTGACGCCTGGTCCGCCCATCAACGCCGACAACTCTTCGCCGTGGCTGAATACAATTGCACCCTTCAACACGTCCTTGGGAAAATGAATCCCGTTGCCGATGCCCTGTCAAGAAACACGTTGGCTGCCGTTCAATTGGGATTGGATTACAACGCCTTGGCTGAAGCCCAACGACAGGATCCAGAGTATCAAGCATGTAGGACATCCTGCACATCCCTCCGTTGGGAAGACATCCCCATCGACAACTCCAATACCACCCTCCTCTTTGACGTCAGTACAGTTAGACCGCGACCTTGGATTCCTGCTCCCAAGCGCCGACAGGTGTTTGATTTCATTCACGGCCTTTCACATCCCTCGTGCCGTTTTAATGCACAGCTGCTGAAGACGAAGTTCATTTGGCACAGCATTTCTAAGGATGCCATGGATTGGGTCCGCGCCTGTACTTCTTGCCAAACTCCCAAAGTACAACCTCCTCCAACGATCTCCTGCACATACGTCACGTCTAGGGAAAATTTACTCCATGCCGCCAGACTTACAAGCCCCCTGCGAAGCATCACATACCGACAGTCTTGCACTCTGCAACGCAAGTCTTCCTATGCAACGACACTAGCAAGCCACCGCCAATGCCCCCTTACATGGGCAATTTCCTTGTGATCCGACGCAGTCCGAAAGCATTCCTACTAAACATTCGTGGCAAAGAGGACTGGGTCTCCATTGGTCGTCTAAAACCTGCTTATCTGCTACCTGATGACAGTTCGCCTTTTAGATCAGGGCGCCTTATTTAACATGTACAGTATGTTATTTTTAAGGGGGAACCATGTATCAACCTTGTGTCACACGGTCATATATAGTAACGACATTTCTCTTTTTTGTATATATTATCCTTTGTATCTTCACTCTACCCTCGCACTGACAGCGACCTGAATCAACATATCTGTTTTTTTTACCGTTAACTGTTAACAGAACCGGTTGTCGGTTGAGCATGAAACTGCCTGTTATATTTTAGGCCTTTCTTGCCCGGAATTGATGTATACATTATATAAACTGATGTTCTGTAATAAAGTTACTCTGTTGCTTTCATCTTGCCTTTCGAGTTACAGCCTCTTTCGGCCTGTCACAGGAGAAAGCCAGTCACTCAGTTAAGTGGAAAATAATGGAATGCATGACCAAAAGTAGGCTTTTCTTCTTATAACGTTCTTAAATGAGTTGAGTTTTATTAGTAAATCGAAATACATATAACATTCTTTATTCAAAGTAGTCATGTTATTTCGATTTCATTGTCGAAATTTAAGTACTCGTACAGTATACACCTTTGGTTAGATTTTATAAAGTATGCGCAATTAAGAGTTGAATAGCTGGATACATGGGCAAATAAAAAAAAAAAAAAAGAGAAAACAGGAACTGAAAATTGAATAGATAATTTTGAGTAAACGGTCGACACGTTATTGGCATGTCAATATAAATAAATTTTACTGGCACGGACGACATAGTTTGTTTTCCAATAGTATTTACATATAGATAAAGTTGGAAAAGCAACAGAACGTATATTTTGCTTAAAGGTGGTGTACAAAGAAAGATGAATTTGTTCGTCAATTGCATTTATTGGTATCGTTAGACTTTTTATTTACAGATTGAGGCTGAGCGTAGTCTAAAAGGTTTGCGTAATCAGTAGACTTTTCCAAATCTCTATATATAACTTTAAAATATATACTTAAACTTTATTACTTAATCTTTAATTTATCGGGCTTCACCGAAATTAAGAAGGATGATCAAAGAATTTTTGAAATTCATTAAAAGCGTAAAGGACGCTTGGATAGTGTAAGGAATATCACATTAAATCGGCACCTGTTTTTTTTCATATAAATTTAGTGGAAATGTATAATAAAGAAGCTCAGTGAAAGCATAGACAAGTAAATAGTAAATGTCAAATAGTTAATAGATTTGGCTATTGTAACTCAAGGAAGATTATGCTGTTTTTTTCACACTCAATAATTCATAGATTAATCTAAGCGTAAAATTTTCAGAAATTAAAGGTTACTGGCCTTCATAATCTCTAAAGAAATGATATATAATTACACTATATGAGCAATGATTAGAAAATCCTAGTTAGAATCGGCAAGTTTTAAGACATAAAATAGAGTATGTCAGACATTAGCTGTTAATGAGGATACTCATGAATCATGTTTAATGTTCTCTAAGGAAAGTACAATTTAATAGTAGATCCAGGAACGTAATTAAACTTATAATACCCTTTTTGTTTAAGATACTTTTTAATAATTCTCACAAAATTAAGCTGAATATATCCACAAGAAATATGCTTATATATATATATATATATATATATATATATATATATATATATATATATATATATATATACATATATATATATATATATATATATATATATATATATATATATATATATATATATATATATATATATATATATTCACTATGTGTATACATATGTATATATAAATTGCTTATATGTGTATGCTTGTCTATCTTGTCTGTCGGTTCATGTACTTGTTTGTCTGTCTGTATGCGGGCATGCATGCGTGTATATGTGAGCGCACGCATGAGCTCGTGCATTTGTATATGTGTCGGTAGATTGCTTGCATGGATACTTACTGTAATGTACTAATCTCAAACCCGATATTCGAGTTCTCCGACGAGTGCAGGACAAGAATTAACACTCGGAATTGACTTACCTTATAGAACCGAAGGATTTATTTATGGATACTTGTTTCGATCACTTCACTAAACTATCCCAACATCAAGGGTTTAAGTATCCAAAGCAAAATATGATGGAGTGAAGAAAATAAAAGTGTTTCTTATGGTTATATTAGGTTGTTGAATTACACTTTTCCACGTGTATTTTTTTTTATCTATCTGAATATGTTAGAATTGTTGTGGATGTGATGCATAAGATATTAATAGATGAAATGACTTATTCAGAGCGTTAAGTGTATATAGTTTGTTATGAAGGTATTCAGCAATATTTTTTTATACTAAATTTGAAATATGTAGTGCTAAATAATGTTGTATTTTGAGCAATATGGCAAAATAAACATGAGTAACGTTCATTATAGGACGTTTTGAAATATAAGCATTTCAAAATAAATTGTTAAACAGCCCTCACAGCCTAGAAAACTCATTGATAAATGAGGCCCATCGTTTCGAAATACACCATAGATTCCCTAATTGGCATTCGGAAAGGAAGGTTCCCATCTGTTTGCTGCAGACTAAAGGGATTAGTCAGTGGCCCCTTCTCTTGGTCTAAATTCCCTCTCACAAAAGGACAGCAGAAAAAGCGGAATGATTCGGAAACTTCCCCTCCTAACGTAATTATCCCGATAGTAAACACAGTTGTTATTCTTCTGCTCAGCTTCCCCTGCCTAGGTCACTGTTGCGTAGATATAATCAACCGGACTTTTTTGTTCGTCGACTCTACTGGGAGGGAGGTATAGTGTATAACCTACCCCAACCCTTAAAAACTAAGTTGACTAAAGCAGGGAGTTTTTATTTCTCGGGGAATTCCTGGAAAATCATATTTGGGAAGTGATATTTTAAAATGTTAATAGTGTATTTTTTTACTATCTCAGAATTCCAAAATCCAATGCGGTTTTTAATTATTTTTGTGCGAAATATACCAAATAAAACTAAAATTCCTACAGTTGAAAACATGCAACCTTGCCTCTTACATCTTCGGTAATTTCTTTAATATTGTACAGTATTTTTTAAACTACAAAATAGATTAAAACACTCCGTACATCTATTAATAGGATAAGTAAAACATTATTTTAACAATATAACATATTTTGTTGTATTAGAAAGTAATTTATCAATATGTTTTCTATACAACAATCCATGATAACATCGACCGAATTTGATAAAATATTGTGTATAAGATAATATGATTGTGAAGTTTCCCATTACACAAGCGATAGATAACTTTAAAGATAATCCTCATTTGTGTGTGTGTGAAGTCAGATGAATGTTTGGCAACGTAGCTGTTAGGTTCTAACAGAGAGGGAAGTTAGATCAAATTGAGGTTTATTCAATACACAACAAGCTTAAGCCCCCCTGACACTTGCACGCATTTGTGGCACGCACTGGCACGCATTGTGTCGTGAACTGGCGTGAACGACGTGGGAACTGGCGTGAACTTGACGTGAATGGTGCGTGGCATGCGTGCCATGCGTGCCGCGAATTTTGAAATGTTCAAAATTTGTGGCACGCATTGTCACGACAAAATTGGCGTGAACTAGTCGTGAACGATGCGCGAACTGGAGTGAATGCGTCGTGAACAGTGCAGGACGATGCGGGAGGATGCGTGCCAGTGCGTGACAATTAAATCAATGGATTTATCCCTACTTCCTCATAATCATCAAAGAAAAAATCTGTATAATGACAATATATTCTTTTACCTCTCCCCTTTCCTTATTTAATTGAGAGAGAGAGAGAGAGAGAGAGAGAGAGAGAGAGAGAGAGAGAGAGAGAGAGAGAGAGAGAGAGAGAAATTATTGATTTTATAGCACAAAAAGAGGACAGAAGTTCTTTAATCCCTTCATGAGCAGGTGTAATACTTGAGAGAGAGAGATATATTTTCTTCATGTTATTTGTGGTTTATTGAATGTGTATACACACACACAAACATATATATATATATATATATATATATATATATATATATATATATATATATATATATATGTATATATATATGTATATATATATGTATATATATATATATATATATATATATATATATATATATGTATATATATATATATATATATACATATATATATATATATATATATATATATATATATATATATATATATATATATATATATATAACAAACAGGAAAAGTTACAAAACTGAAAAAAAAGTTTACAACTGCCATTTAAATAAGGGCGACTAAAGAAATTTACCCTGGCGAAAGACTTCAATGCTCACAGGGCACCTAACCAACCTAATATTTTTAGAGATATTATCTTTTCTGCCTTAGTTTCAATGATATTAGTTCACAAACGATACAAAAAAACTAATGAATGGAATAGTCATCTTTCAATTAAATTCTAAGATAATGTAAAGTGGGTTCCAAATATCTGATCAGCATATAACTGCCATAAAATATTATTTTTTCAGTAAATTATAAAGCTTAAAAATTATTCAAACCAGTTAATTACCTATAATAATAATTAAATAATAAAATATATACTAAATAAAAGTATAATTGTTACAAATATCTATAAAGATAACACACACATTAATACAGGGGATATTAATCAAAGATTAGCACAAGAATACGCTTTTGATAAAAATCATGTAGGAAGCCCCGTCTTTATATATGATGTGGCCAAGTCGTAAACTGGAGCGAACAATGCGTGAACGGTGCTCGAACGATGCGGAATGATGCGGAAAGATGAGTGAACGTGGCGTGAACTTGTCGTGAACTATGCTTGAACGTGTCGTGAACTTGTCGTGAACAGTGCGGGAACCTCCCAGTGCGTGCCAGAAATGCGTGCAAGTGTCAGGGGGGCTTTATATACAAGCAGTTGAGAGCTACAATGTCACAGATAAAAACAATATGAAACAGGCGATGGCAAGCTTAATTGGGTTTTTCTGTTATCAGTGCGGGAGAAAGAGAGAGATAAAAAACCAATAGCGTTACAATGTATGAGCGTATAAGAAACACGTAGGGTACAAATGCATATCACATGCAGTGATTGAGGATAAGGAGCCTACCGAACTATATAGCTGTTTAAAGGTTTAAGGGCCGCTCATGAATGGCACAGGCAAGGGACAGTGGCATTTCCCTATCAAGCAGGACAATGCCCTGGAGACTGACCATGTATACATATGATCAGCGCCCAAGCCCCTCTCCACCCAAGCTAGTACTTTGGATGGCTAGACAATAACTGCCAATGACTTAGCAGATAGACCCATAGGCTCCCTCAAATAGAGAACCAAGTTGTGATCTAGAATTGATCATTAATGGGTTCATTTCGAGTATAATCACACTTGAATTACTTACTTTCACAGAATAACGATTTTACACTACTAAAATAAAAGCAAATAACGTGGACCAACCTGAAATGCAAAGAATACTCCTGTCCTACCTGACAAGTACTGATACTTCTAAAGTATATTGGAGGATAATATTTATGCTTCATGCTCTTTTACCTTCAAAGTATTAATACATTTAAGTAAATGGAACAATTTTCAAACATTGAATAATAGAAAACAAATGAATTAAGAAAGCCATGTTTTAACTAAAAATGTAACTTTAATAGGATACGCATTTACAGAAATTGATATAAAACCATATCACGTGTATTCAGGTTAATGTGAGGTCAAGACAACTTTTGAGCTT
>NC_090730.1:136581490-136601490 GCF_036898095.1 Palaemon carinicauda
CTATATCAAGGTCTTTCATTTTCAATTCCTCCTCCAGTTTTTATATAATTGCTTAAGCTATTCTGGCTTCATCTACGCAGTGTGGACCAATCCATATCAAGTTATTCAAGTCTTTATCACTGATATTTGCCTCTACAAACACACTTCCTGTCCTATCCACCTTTTTAGGTCTCCCCTGCAGATCCACATTGAGGACAACCAGCCATGAAGTACATTTGCTTCTCACTTTTGTCTCTCCATGAGATTAACTAATATTTTCCAAAGATTTCACAAACGAGAAATAAAAGATCAGGGCAAGAATTCAACGGAGCTCTGCGAAACACGTCTTCACTCGGCAATGTCTCTACATACTTTAAAGCTAATTATGATTTTAATTATATAAATGAATAAATCTTTATAAACAGTGTTGGATGTTAGTTCAAGGAAAAAACCGGTGAAAGTAAGTATACTTCATTTTGTACTTATCAGTAATTTGCACCTTTAAAATTCCTAATTATATTTGTCGGTTGAAAATTTCAACTTTCCATCTTATAAAGTTGTTGAAAGATAAAAGAAAATATATTTACAAATGGGAAAATTCCGGTTTTTGGCAAAGTTTGCAATAAACTCGTTACATCATGTAACGATTTTCTCAAAATTTCAGTACGGCGGTAAAAACTCTCAAAGCTTCTTACTCAATTTTTCTTACTTTGGATAAATAAGATTATTTCAAAGGAAAATACATCGATCATTATTTTTCCCACTTGGAAATTTAGACCAAAGAATACGGACGCTGGCAGCTCTTTTGTAGCAGTTTTACATCAGTTATCCATTCACCTTCCAACATGAAATTCTTCTTGGCTTTAATAGGAATCCATCCAAACGATCTATCACGATAAGAGGTTTTGTTAAGGAATATCTTTCAATTTTGCTTTCGTTCATTTTGCATTTCGTTCCTGACGAAATGCCCATCCAGCTACTCAAACATTTCATGTCTAAAGGCTTTTGAGTTTAGGAAGAATTACCTGAGCCAACCTTAGTTTTCTTGTATCTGTACAGTTTTTAATACTTCAAATATTTCATTTCTTGCCAAACTTCTAGAGCATTGTGTATGTAAGCTTTTATGCTCTAAATTACACTTACAGAAGTGTATATTTCTCATTTGAATACTATTTGAAATTGAAAAATATTGCTCAAACGATTTCGTTGTAATAGACATAACTACTTCAAGCTTCATAGGGCAATCAAGTTATATTCTAATAAAATCGATTCCTCAGCTTAAGATTATTGTTAGTGCACTGAATCACATATAAATCTCAAAAAAATCTTAATACGTAAGTTTATATATATATATATATATATATATATATATATATATATATATATATATATATACATATACTGTATATATTGTATATATGTATGTTTGTCTATATACGTATATATTCAACAACAACAAATACAGTCGTTTCTAGTCCACTGCAGGATAAAGGCCTCAGACATGTCATTAATCATTTCTAGGGTTTGGCCATTTTCATCACCACGCTGGCCACTGCGGATTGATGATATTGGGAGACTTTAGTCTAATCGCTCACAGTGAAGCAACCAGGTATGGGTGGCCCTGACCAGTACAGTTTTGTCGATCTTGGCTATACCCATACCCTTTCACCACGTTAAAGTATCCCTACTTAGAAAGGGATGTGTGTATATGTGTACTTATATACTTACATGCATATTTATGTATGTGCAGGGTGAGAATTTGTCTTTAAAATCGTACGCATATCAAGGTAAGAGACTTGAAAAACAGATTATAATAGTGTAATGAACCGAGAGAAGGTTGTGACTCAAAGGCGGAATGAAAGCAACTGAGTAACTTTATTACAAAATATCAGTTTTTATATACATAAACTCCATGCAAAAAAGGCATAAAAGACATAACAGGAAATTTCATGTTCAACCGACACCGCACCGGTTAACAGTTAACGGTGAGAAAAACAGACATATTATTTCAGGTCCTTATCAGTGCGAGGGGAGGGCGAAGATACCAGCATAATATATACATGAAATAAAATGTTGTTACTATGTACGATCGTGTGACACACGGTTGGTACTTGGCTTCCCCCTTAAAAATGTCATACTGTACATGTTAAATAGGGCGCCCTGATCTAGAGAGGCGAACTGTAGGCAGGTCATCTGGCAGGAGATTTAAGCAGGTTTTAGGCGATCAATGGAGACCCAGTCTTCTTTGCCACGAATGTTTAGTAGGAAGGCTTTCGGACAGCGTTGGATCACAAGGAGAGGGCATGTGTAGGGGGCGTAAGCTGTGGCTTGCTGGTGTTTCTGTGTAGAAAGACGTGCGTTGCAGAGTGCAAGTCTGTCAGTATATGATGCTTCACTGGGGGCTTGTATGTCTGGCGGCATGGAGTAAATTTTCCCACGACGTGACATGCACTGGAGATCGTCGGAGAAGGATGCAGAAGAAAAAAATTCGGCAGGGACGACCAACAGGTCACCATACACCATTTCAGCTGCCGAGACGTCGAGGGCATCTTTAGGAGTGGTCCATAGTCCCTGGAGGACCCAGGGAAGTGAGTAAACCAGTTGGAATCCTTGCAGCGTGACATTTAAGCTGCTTTGAGGGTGCGATGAAAACGTTCAACCATTCCATTGGCAGCGGGGTTGTAGGCAGTTGTCTGGTGTAGGGTGATGCCCAGGAGATTCGCCAATGATGTCCACTATTGAGAGGTAAAAGTGGTACCCCTGTCAGAAGTAATATGCTCCGGGATACCAAATCTTGCAATCCATGCTGAGAGTAAGGCAGATGTACATGAGGCGGACGTTGCAGTTTCCATGGGAATGGCTTCAGGCCAACGAGTGGAGCAGTAGATGACGGTAAACAGGTAACGATGTCCTTGAGATGTGAGTAGGGGGCCTACAACGTCAACGTGAATGTGGGCGAAACGACACTGAGGTTGAGGAAAAGTGCCCACTCCTGAATCAGTGTGTCGATGTACTTTGGAAGTTTAGGAAGAAGTGCAGGCGCGGACCCAATCCTTAGCATCCTTGCAAATGCTGTGCCAAATGAACTTCGTCTTCAGCAGCTGTGCAGTAAAACGGCACGAGGGATTTGAAAGGCCGTAAATGAAATCAAACACCTGTCAGTGCATGGCAGCAGGAATCCAAGGTCGCAGTGTACCTGTACTGACGTCATAGAGGTGGGTGGTGTTGGAGTCGTCGAGATGGATGTCTTCCCAATGGAGGGATGTGCAGAATGTCCTACATACTTGTTACTCTAGATCCTGTCTTTGGGCTTCAGCCAAGGCATTGTAATCCAATCCCAGTTGAATGGTAGCCGTGTTTCTTGACAGGGCATCTGCAACTGGATTCATTTTCCCAGGGACGTGTTGAAGGGTGCAATTGTATTCAGCCATGGCGGAGAGATGTCGGCGTTGACGGGCGGACCAGGCGTCAGACTGACGAGTGAAGGCGTGCACCAGAGGCATGTGGTCTGTGCAAATGACGAAGGGCGTACCTTCTAAGAAATGACGAAAGTGACGGACGGCCAAGTGCACTGCCAGCAATTCGCGATCGAAGGTAGAATAACCCGATTCTACCTTGGACAGTTTTCTGCTGAAGAAGGCCAATGGGCAGGGCGAGCCATTGACCACCTGTTCGAGTACTGCACCAATAGCGACGTCACTGGCATCGGTAGAGAAAAGTAGAGGGGCATGTGGGATGGGAACAGTGAGAGCTGCAGCGGTTGATAAGGCCTTCTTTGCATTGCAGAATGCCGCTTCTTGAATGGGACCCCACTTCAGGTCCTTTAGCTTGCCGTTGAGGGTGACGTAGTGATAATAGTTGATCATGCCCAAGAATTCCTGCAGAGCTTTGACGGTCGAGGGCATCGGGAAGTTTTGAACGGCTGCTACCTTCTCAGGAAGGGGATGGACTCCTTTAGGAGTAATGCAATGCCCTAAGAACAACACTTCGGTGGCGCCAAAGGTACACTTGTCGTACCGGACTACAAGGCCGTTTTGTTGCAGGCTGTCGTGCACGATGCACAGGTGATGGAGGTGTTTCTCTTTTGAGGAGGAGAACACAAGTATGTCGTCCACATAACATACACAGAAGGGAAAGTCCCCTAAGATGCCATCCATGAGACGTTGAAAAGTGGCCCAGCATTACGAAGGCTAAAACAGGAGTAATTGAAGGTGTATGTACCAGAGTAGTGATGATGGTCTTGGGGATGTCTTCTGGGTTCATAGGCACCTGATAATAACCCTTCAGGAGGTCGAGCGTGGAGAAAACCAATGTTTTGGAGGGGGTAGTGATCCGGTTTTGTTTGCATGTTCCGGCGCCTGTATTCCCCGCACGGATGGAGGGAGCCGTCTTTCTTCAGAACGATGTGTAAGGGTGACGACCACGGGCTGGAGACCTTTTGGCAAGGGCCCATTTCCTCCATTTCGGCGAACGTCTTTTTGGCGGCTGCCAATCGTTCCAGTACCAGACGTCTGAATTTTGCGAAGACTGGGGGTCCCGTCGTCTTGATATGGTGGTAAATACCGTGCTTGGCAGGAGCTGTGGGCGTTTGGCGAAGTTCTGGACGGAAAACTTCAGGGTACGACGTGAGGAGGTGGGCCTAGGCATCCGTGGGTGCGCTGATGTGGAGAGCGAGGTTGGAGGGGGTGGGTTGAAGAGGTGTCGACAAGTACGAGTCTGTGTTGACCAATCGTCGGTAGGCGGCATCAACCAGAAGGTGGAAATGAGAGAGGAAATCTGCCCGAGGATGAGCAATGTGACGTCAGCAACGAGAAACTTCCAATTAAATTTACCATTTCTAAACGATAATGTGAGGTTCTCGTAACCGTAGGTGGGTATCGCAGATCCGTTGGCCGCTACCAGGCGGACGTTGGCAGATGTAGACAGACTACGTCATGTCCTGAAGAGTTCCCTTGGCAAAAGAGAATGACAAGCACCCGTGTCTACCAAAAATCGCACGCCCGTTCCTGCATCATGTAAAAAGAAAAGATTAGAAACACAGGAGGCCACCACCACGAGCGATGGCCTACTTATATGTTTTTTGTCCACTGACAATCCTTGGCACATTTCTTCGCGGCTGCCCCGAATCTGAAGTGGTAGTAGCAAAACTGCGGCCGATGGGCGTTAGTAAGTGGCTGTAGAAGTCGTTTGTTGGTGCGCGAGCAAGTGATTGGTGGCTTTGTCGTCGCTCCGGCTCGTCACGGGGTAGGTGTGTATGTCCTACAGCATTCACGTTAGTTGTTGGAGGTCATGAAGGTCGAGAAGTGGCTGTCCATAAGGGCGTCGGCTTTGGTCATCAAGTCTTTTATTGGTAAACTATCAACATCGGGTATGGCAGCGCATACAGGTTCGGGTAAACGGCATATCCAAAGGGCACGAAGTAGGTTCACCTCATGAGGAGAGCCGTCTGCAGCAGGTTGCAGGCGAGCAATACTGGTCATTTTTCTAAGGGCGAGCAAAGCCCTTTGGTCCCCCAATGGTTGTTGAGAGAGCTGAAAACACTTTGCTATACTGGCGGCTGACGACGGCGAGTACTGCTGCAGAAGGTATGTTTTGAGGGTGTCATACGCTATTAGGGTGTCTCCTTGTTCACAAAGCCAGGCGGATATTTCCGGGAAGGTGTCCTCAGGTATTGCCGCAAGAACATAATCTGCTTTGGTGGTTGAGCGAGTCACGCACTTGATACGGAACTGGACTTCTGGGCTCTGAAACCAAGCAAACGCCTCTCCTCTGGCGAACAACGAAAGTTTCAATGGGGCGGCGCCAACATCCGTGGAATTCGCCATAGTACCAATGACGGAGGGGCGGGGCGAGAGTGGAAGGCGGGAGGAGCGAGTCGATTTCCGGGGTCACAAATGTGACGAACCGAGAGAAGGTTGTAACTCAAAGGCGGAATGAAAGCAAATGAGTAACTTTATTACAGAACATCCATTTTTATATACATAAACTCCATGCAAAAAAGGCATAAAAGACATAACAGTAAATTTCTTGTCCAACCGACACCGCACCGGTTAACAGTTAACAGTGAGAAAAATGGACATGTTATTTCAGGTCCTTATCAGTGCGAGGGGAGAGTGAAGATACCAGCATAATATATACACGAAATGAAATATCATTACTATGTACGATCGTGTGACACACGGTTGGTACAATAGTATCTGATATATAAAACAATAGGACCTTCCAAGATCAAAATTACTCGTTAAATTCTTAGAGTTTTAAAGGTTTTAGACAGACTGATTTCAAGAAAAAAAAAAGAAAAAAAAAAGACGTAAAATTTCTACTTTTCTGGAGTGAAATTGTGATTACCATTGGCCTTGGTATGAGAGGGCACCCTGACTGGAAGAAGGTTAGATTTACACTCGAATTTTTAATACTTTGATTTTTTAAATAATGGAAAAAATGTATCCTTCGGTGCGGGTGGTGTTGCTGGATTTATTCTTTCAAGATTTCTGGTGGATGTGTTATGATTGTGTTTTGATTATATATATATATATATATATATATATATATATATATATATATATATATATATATATATATATATATATATATATATATATGTGTGTGTGTGTGTGTGTGTGTGTGTGTGTGTGTGTGTGTGTGTGCTTTAAAATTCTGGCAAACACGGTAATTGATAAAGTCAACTTGATTTCCCTCACTATATCTAGTATTGTTTTTTGGATCAAAATATGAGCATTTACAATCGGAGATAGTTAAAGGAATGAAACGAAATTAATTTGTGTCACTTAATATCCTGACTAAATAATTATCACTATAATTTAGTAATATTAAACATTTTGGTTGAATAAAAAGGACAAAAAAAAAAATTTACTTATTCAGTCATTTAACAAACGATGTTGTATTTTTTCATCCTCCCCAGTACTTCCATTTTCTTTTCATTATATGTAATTGAAATTCATTTTGACAAATAAATTACGTTCTTGTTACATTTGTTGCACCTTTTTATTATGAAAATTGCAATCATGACACAGAACGATTATTGTTTAGATAGCATATTCATGTTGATTTAGATGGTATATATGTTTAATCTCATACTTACGGCGAAATGGTACATCTAAGTATTTTCATTGAGATGATAATGTTTATTTTTATAGGAATGGATTTCCAGGAGTAATCACTTTTTACTATTGCTAAACACGCACACACACAAACACACACACACACACACACATATATATATATATATATATATATATATATATATATATATATATATATGTGTGTGTGTGTATATAGATATATATATATAGTTTTATATATATATATATATATATATATATATATATATATATATATATATATATGTATGTATATCTATATCTATATATATATATATATATATATATATATATATATATATATATATAAGAATATACTGTATGTATGTATTTATATATGGATGTATATATGTATGTATTTATACGTAGATAATGTACAAAAATGCATATGGAATGAATCATCAGCGAGCTCGAAAACTTATAGCAGAAACGGGGAAGGCTGTCCAAGATTATGCAAACGTAGTTAACTACGATACATATAGAATGGATTGCGTCGGTACCGAGTTGGATAGAAATAGATATACTGTATATATTCATATATATATATATATATATATATATATATATATATATATATATATATATATATTTATATATATATATATATATATGTATATATATATATATATATATATATATATATATATATATATATATATATATATATATATATATCTAGAGAGAGAGAGAGAGAGAGAGAGAGAGAGAGAGAGAGAGAGAGAGAGAGAGAGAGAGAGAGATTCTCCTTATACTTTTTCTCCAGAAGAGTTCAGTAGTTTGGTTTCTGGGTAAACTCTTAATGGTACAGATACGAGTGCCCCTTCATTTTTCTTGACCTCTGCAAATTCTGTTCACATTTACAGTTTATATATATATATATATATATATATATATATATATATATATATATATTTATATATATATATATATATATATATATATATATATATATATATATATGTGTGTGTGTGTGTGTGTATGTGTGTGTATAGATAGATAGATAGATAGATAGACAGATAGATATATTATTGAGAAAGTGAGATTTTCACATGAACTTACTTTAAAACATTACAACCATATACTGTAGACCTAGATGAATGGAGGGAAACGACTGTCAGGGGAATTGATTGAAACAAAAAGAAAGAAATGAATTAAACCAAGGAGAACGAGCCAGTCAAGAGGAAGGTCGTTTCATCATTTCGCCAGGAAAAAGAAATGAACCCCATTTACGATGCCACGCAACTCATAAACCAAATATGAGTCTAGTAATGCGGATTCAGTAGGAAGTTTAACTCGAATCCTGTCCTTTACCATAGTTTGTTCCTTGGAATATAGTCAGGATAATAAAACTATTCCCAGAAAACGGTCTTTGATATGAAAAAGAAATGATTCAAGTGTAAAAGAAATAACCCGGACGGAGAGAATGGATGAAGAAATTTCCTTTTTTTTTTTTTTTGCCTCGTTCCTACTTTTTGCTGGAAGGAAAATATAAAGATAGACTATTGCTTATACTTTTGGTCTAAGAAACACGTAGATCTGTAAGATAAAGGTCATCTAAACGAAAAAAAAAAATCATAAGTTTAACTTTGTCTTTTACGTCGGAGCTTCGTTTGTGAAATTGATTTGGTTTGAGTTTTGTGTCTTCATAAGAAATGTGGTAGAAAAATGTATATTTGAAAGCTAATGGTTTGCCGGATCGAAATTATCAGCAACGTGCTAAAAATTTGCCCTTTCCAGAAGAAATATTATAGATATCATATTGAGCTAAATTGGCCTAAATTTGCCTAGTAGATTCTTTATTATTCCTTTAGATGAATAAGATCTCTTAATATCTTGGTAGTATTCTAACCAAAATCCCCATAGGGAGAATATGGCACGTATTAAAAAGAATTTTGAATTATCAGAAAGTAGAGTATGCTCACGTGCTTCCATTCACTATTCAGATTTGCTCTTTTATGAACTATCATTCATTGTTCCCTCATTGTAGATCTGTCCTCTTCGGTTTGGATGCAGGTTTGAATGGGGAATTCTTTAATTATCTCATGTCTAGCAGAATAAGAAATAATTTCTGATAAACATGTTCTTCTGATCTTATGATTTTAATTTCAATATGTATGGACATCTGGACCTCTTCTCTTCTTCAGTTTAATTAAAGGTTGCATATAATTTGTAACTTGTTATAACAGATTATAATGAGTAACGTTACGTACAGTACCTGGCTTATATTTTGGTGTGAACGCTTTCTTTCTTCTTGGAGAATTAAGCATGATAGAAAAGGCGTACGTTGATAACCGCAAATTTGACTATGGGTAAAAACTCCACCATGCATAAATATATATTAACTCTTTCTTACTATCTTGGAAGTCAATTATGACCCCCTATGACTTAATTAGTACAGAACCTCGCTCTTATTCAGAAGTTTATCCTCCTAATCCATATGAAGAAAGTTTCATAGGTAGCTCATTTCTAAAGTTTGTCTTTTAAGAAAAGATTCTTGAGCAAGTGTCTCTGAATTATGCTTTAGAACAATTGTATTTCATAAAATATCGTTCTATATAAAAACTTAGATTCTTCAAGATGTTTCATTGGTCATGAAAAAGGAAACAAATCGTCCTTTTCTTTTGGTTCTCATCTGAGTGTGTTTTCTGATCTCTATTTTCCTCTTGTCCTGTTATGATGACCAGATGTGACAATCATCATATATCATGTTTATTCAACTTTCTTTTCAAGTTCTTCAGTTAATCAGGCAGTAACTTACTTTGAGACGAGAATTACTATTTACCGTTTATGATAATTTTTGTCCTCTCTTGTGATACCAGTAGACTGGAAAACTAATGAAAGATTTTTTACATTTTTATTTTTATTCACTATTCTCTGTAAAGTAATAGACTTAAATTTGATACGTACTATATAGCTGGACCAATTTTTTGTCTCGTCTTGTTTTTTTTTTTTTTTTTTTTTTTTTTTTTTTAGCAAACGCAAATGACAAAGTAACTGTGTAACTATGGTAATCATAGCATTGGCTTAGGTTTGCAGTTACTAAGGTAATATATATATATATATATATATATATATATATATATATATATATATATATATATATATATATATATATGCATTATATATATATATATATATATATATATATATATATATATATATATATATATATATATATATACACACACATATATATATATGTATATATATATATATATATATATATATAGTACATATATATATATATATATATATATATATATATATATATATATATATATATAGTAAATGCAAAGGACAAAGTTACTGTGTAAATATGTTAATCATCGTATTGGCTGAGGTTTAAAGTTTCTGGGGTATATCTCTGGTTTTAATGTTAACTCATACATAATACTATATTAGCATTTACATGTTTTCATTATCTGTCTTTAACTGCGAAGACATGCCTTGTATCAGGAAATATCATACGCAAGTGTTTACTTAGATTTAGATTATTTCTACTGAAATTCGTCAATATGCATACACAATTTAGTGGCACTTGCAATTTTTATTCTGGTTTTCAACGGCAAATATCATATTTCAATATGGTAAATTTTCTTTAATGTCGCGCATAATACCGTAATAACTAATTATATTTTCATAACCTGATGCATTATCATAAATTAGTATATTTTTGTGTAGTTATTTTTAATTAATTATAATAAATTATCTATCATTTTAATACAATTATGTAAAACAATTTTATAATACAATGAACGTCATTATAGAATAATAATTACACTGATTACCCAATTAATGATATAGCCTAAAGCTGTACGTGGAAGAATAATTCTTTGTATTCAAATACAAAATTACACAAGTATCCTGTAATAGACTACAGTATAACCGAAAATAATGAATATATGAATGACAAATTATAGTTACTATCATGTATGCGTACATCAATTAACCAGAATTTTACGACGGCAATTTTTTTTTTTATATTTGTATACAATTCTGGTAATTTAACACTCATGAAATAAAGAAATAAACATTCTAATAATAAAGTTAAAAACCAGAAACCAAAATTGCCCCCCCCCCCCAAAAAAAAAGTATTTATCTTTTTTCTAATACGTCTCTTTAAAAAAAAAAAAAAAAAAAAAAAAAAAAAAAAAAAAAAACAAGGCACATGTTTATGTATAAAGAATGAGACTCGCGCACCTAACATCTGACCCCACTCAAAGATAGTTATTAGGCAGGATATAAATGGAAATAATTTAGAATTGGGTCACCGGACCAAACCCGGCATGATACAAGTAGTTTTATTATTGTTATTATTTTTATTATTATTATTATTATTATTATTATTATTATTATTATTATTATTATTATTATTATTATTATTATTATTATTATTCAACCAACTATTTTCGCGCTAGATTTGCTAATTTCTTTTTTGTCATAATTGTAAAAAAAAGATAAATGAAAATTACATTTTCTGGATAGGGAAACTTTTGTACAATGTAAAGCAGGTATCCAGAAAACACAATGTGAGGATTAGAGAATCATTATTCGCTTATTACCTATGGATATGTGAAGGACTTTAAACTCGAAAATAAAAATACCTACGTTGTAGTTTTGTGTTCAAACATTTAACTGGGCTCCACAAGGCAATAGAAGAAGTTAGAAGACCCAGGCCTACATGCCCGAGGACTATGAAGCGTGAAGTAGGAGGTAATGAATGGAGAAGAATTGAATTAAAAGTTCAAGATAGTGACGACTGGCGAAATCTAACTGAGGCCTTTACGTCAATAGGCGTAGGAGATGATGATGAGGATGATGTAGTTTTGTGACCGAGATTTTTTAGGCTATTAAGTATCCTTGAGGCTTGTATAGTTTGTGCAGTTTAGTATTATTTTATCTAAGCAGTCTTTTTTATTTGTGAATTTAACTTACCGTGAGGCACTAGTCAAACACTTTGATATATATCTTAATGTCTGTGGGTATACTATATATTTTTTAACACTTAATAGCTTGTTTAATTGACATAAATAAGATTAATAATAAATCTCTAAGCATTCATGCACTGTTTCCATTCCCAATACAGTCTTTGTTGGGTAGATATTTTTCAATAATTTTGTTTTGAAATGATTCATAGAAACGATGACCATAACAATTTTTGGGCATTGCTATTTTTTTAATACATTTATTCATATACAACTACTTATTTTTATTCATATGTTTATTAAAACTTATTAGATTTACATCTAGTTTTCACGAATTTAATCTTTATTTTTTTACTATTGATATCTATTTAGAGAAAATTATCTAATACTGCAAAACAGCATTTGTATTTGCTATTAGTCATGCAAAATATTGCATCATGTCCGGTTTACAGAAGAAACTTTTAACGGGAAATTGCTCAAAACATGGAAAGTATTAGGTTTTCTAAAAGATCCAGGGTTTTTACATTGATGCAATGAGGTTGGTTGTATTAAAATATCTATTTTGTTGTCCTGGGCCGTTGCTACACATACATCATCTGTTTGCAATTTGGTTTTCGTAAAGGCTTTAGAGCTCGTGGTGCCCCTCTTACAATCTGCAATGCTGTATAGAAAACCCTTGATTGTGGTCAAGAAGTTCGTAAGATTGGCCTTTATTTTTGTGCTGCCTTTGATCATGTTTATCATGGGGTCTTTGTTTTCAAAAAAACAAACTGTTTGGAATAGATAGGCCTTTTCTTAGCATCATTATCAAGTTTTTGAGTAAATGATTCGAAGAGATCTTGTCTATGGTCACCATAGTTCATATGGGAATGTAATATCTGATGTTCCTAAGAGTAGGTTCTTGGCCCATTACTTTTCATAATACAGTATATACGCAATTTGTGGTTTGACCTAGAAAACAAGCTCAATGCATGTGCAGATGATGCTACTTTTTGGCTTAATTCCCTCACCTGAATGCAGATCTAGGGTTGCTGAATAACATAATAGAGATCTAGCTAAACTGGGTGCATGGTGCAAGTTATGGGTCATGAAGTTGAATCCTAACAAAACTGAAAGTATGATTGTAAGTATAGCGAGGACAGTGACTCAACATCCGGATCTCAGCATTGATAAATTTTCTTAAACTTTATGTGATACTCTTGAAATTCTAGTTGTGATTCCTGATATCAAATTTACTTTTGAGAAACATATTCGATTTGTTTCTTCTACAATTGCCAAAAAGTGGCGTGTAAAGTCTTTGAAGATTTTTGGTGATCAATCTATTCTGAAGAAGCACTTTAATTCTTTCCTTTTGCCTTGTTTCGAGTATTGTTCTACCATCTGGTCTTCAGCTGCTGAATCTCATCTTAATTTGTTTGGCAAGAACTTGCGGTCTATTAAGTTTCTTATTCCTGATCAAGATATTAATCTCTGGCACTGTCGTTAAATTAATTCTTTATGCATGTTGCATAAGATTTTTCATAACTTTGACCTTGGCATTCAGATCTTCCCGGACAGTTCCATCCTGCCCGTAATACTAGGTATGAAGTTAATTCAAAGAGTCATGTCTTCCCCGTCATAAGACTTAATATTACTCAGTATTTTAGAAGTTTTATTCTAGTTATGACCAAGTTGTGAAGTGGTCTTCTTAACCAGTAAGTTGAATCAGTGGAATTTTAAAAGCTCATACATGAAAGATCTATTTCGATATTATATTAATTTTTCGTTAATTCTCTTGTAGTTTATTTATTATCTTATTTCCTTCGCTCGCTGGGCTATTAGCATCCTGCTTTTCGAACAAGGTACCAATATTTTCTTAAAATATTAATATTACCTAATTGGAGGGAAATGATAAAAATAACGGTTTGTTTGTAAATTTTCATTTATTGCTCTGTTGTGATTGTGTTCAAAGATAATATTGGTTAGGGATTTTTTGCCAAGCAGAGATATATGCAGCGAATATCATCCTTCCAGTGATAAGGTATATTTTGATTGATTATTAAAGATAATAAGCCAAAATTAGTATGTCATGGGGGGTGGGGGTGGTAGTTGGATAGCAAGTACATCTCTACACATTTTGATCACGACATAACATTCTGTAAGCAGCGGCTTGTCTCAAAAAATTCTTATCTGATTATTTTATTCATAACAAATGTTTCATACACGATATTTACGCAAGAAGCATGATGAAATTATATTCGCTTTTATATTTAAAAGCCCACAACAATAAATAAGGTCAAGAATAAAATGATCCCCGTTAAGGAGCTTAAATAACCTTCAATGTTTTCTCAACCTTTTTATTTAATACCCAAAATCTCTTATTTTATTATTTCAAACATTGTTTCCAAATAACGCACATAAGAGGCTTATGAAGAATTGGTAGAAAGAGCGGTTTACCATTTCCCGTTTTTACTGTCGAATTGAATAACAAATATTTGAAAGATAAAGACTTGAGTTCCAGAATTTGTAATCAAAAGGTTGCCTCGCTCAACCATTGGCGAAATAACACGAATATAAGAAGAATCTTCAGTTTATTCTGTTTGGGTTTAAACTTTCCATATATATATATACATTTAACTATAATTTTTTGTATTGTGTCCATTTTCTGTATTCATCTCTCGATAATTATTAATTCATAAACATTAACTCCTCGCCTTTTTTTAAATAAATTACTGGAACATATATAACACTAAATACCAAAGAATGTCAGCTTATGAAAGAGCTTCTGCTGCTGGTTGAAATATCAAACATTTGTTTGGACTACAAAATGTGAAACATATCCTGAGGACATATCTGTTACGTTCACATATCATTTTATCTTATTTTTCTCATAAGAATTAAATGTTGTCAAGCCCTTCTTTTCCTCCAGACGTCCTCTGTGTTATGTGATTCTGCTACAAAAAAAAAAAAAATCCTTCTGTGGTTTTATTAGGAAATTCTTAAACTCATTTCAGCAACATTTTCTTTCATCTACTTTATGATTGACGTGAATGACCTTCGATGTCAGGATGCCAGAAAACTCAAAATCAATCTATCAGTCACTGTTTTAAGAATTGTGACTTTAAATAACACAATTTTCACGTCATCCTGTCTAAATAAGCTTGCATACTCCCTTATATTTCATTTTGCAACAGTCTTTATATCTTTTGTAGTTTTACGCGTTTTCTAAATACTCCTTCTAAAGGATCGTCTTTCTAAACAACCGTGCGAATGTTAGATTTATCGCCAGAGCCTCAGTTGGATCTTAGAACACATATTCAAGAAGTTTTAGTTTTCCCAACCTTTAATGTCTAATTTACTCATATTTTTTACATATTCTAGATACCCTTTTTGCGAAAAAAAAGAAAAAAAGGATGAATGAATTGCTCATATCCATTCATCTGGATACAGAGAGAAAAAAATAAACACTAAATCAGCACTTTAGCTATATTTTCATCTCAAAATTACATTCAATAGCAACACAGTGTTTAAAATATTTTCTCTTAAATCCTTAGGTTTTAAGTACATGTGTAATTTGCCAGTGTGGTGGACAGCAAAATTTACACGAGTTTACAAGATGACGATAATAATAATAATAATAATAATAATAATAATAATAATAATAATGATAATAATAATAATAATAATAATAATAATAATAATAATAATAATAATAATAATAATAATAATTAATGATGATGATGATGATGATGATTAATTTGCTGGTTCAGGGCTAATAATGATTTCTCTTAAGGGGTTATATCTTTACGCTTTCCTGGTTCACAACAAAGGATTGTTGAATAGAGGTATTGTAGGTTAAAAAAAAGACCAGAAATAAATGCGACAAAGCACCGTTGTAATGGGACGAAAGTATGCAGGAAAGATGAACCTTTGATTATTTCAATTGAGTATTCTCAAATTGAAAAGATTTAATGACAGAGAAAAACAAGGCAATAAAGCTTTGGATTGTTTAGATTCAAGAAAAGAAAAAAGATTACAAAGCAGACAAGATTTGATGACTACTGCATATCATTCCTGCATATGTCTGTATTTGTCTGTGTATGCGATTGCGGAAAATATATGTACTATATAACATCCTTTCCATTAATCCGTGTGCACATGTTTATTTGTTAACCCATGTTAGGTTGTTAATTCTAATTTGTGATGACAAACCTTCATGGTATTAAAAATAGCAATAATTATTCAACCGTAACTCGTGATTATTTAAAATAACCATAAACAGCATTTAGGAAAGACAAAGTAATGAATTCAAAATATTTTCTTATTAGGCTTGTTGCTTGCTAATGTCTTTGATAGAAAATATAAATAACAAGGAACATTTGGATAAAAGAAGCTATCAACTGAGCCCTCTTGTTTTGTGTGTCTACTGTTGCCTGTAATTGGGTGTCTTTATACAAACCATTATCTACGCCATCGTTATTTAGAGGAGTTACCCTTAAATTCTTGTCTTATTTTTATCCCATCAGAACTGTGAGATCTTATTGTTAAAAGATTATTACCATGCATTGGGAAACAATGAATACTTAGGGAAATGATAATCTCTATAATCGTATTATAATCTTTTGTTAATAACCGAAACTTATTTTTTTCTCTTAGCATAACATTATAATGAAGAAATTCAAAACAATTTAAATATTTATCAATTTCTTGTTAATATTCTTACTTTGTAAGGAAAACAATTATCTAAACGTGTTTTTACTTCCAATCAGTAGAAGAAATTTACGTGCGTAATATTGCAATTTCCATATGAAAGAACATTTACCTGTTAAAAGTTAGAGATTTCCAAAACCGATAAGTTATTTAATAATGGTGTTATTAGTCTGGCCCTTCGGATTATGGGATATCGGAAACCATTATGTTATACTAAACCGACATCATTGCTTCACAATGATAGACAGTGTATTTTTAAATCCTTCCATCATTTTCGAGACTTCGGAGGTCAATGAACCATTTGCGAAAAAAAGGAAATAATGAAGCTCATGATGACCACGCTCTGCATATTTGATGAACCACAAGAATAAAGAATTCTATGAAATATGAGAGGTCAGTCTGTTGACGTCATAACCCTATGAAATATTACTCCGAAGCTTTTAACGATACTATTCCTAATAACTGTGCGCAGGAAGGGTATATTTGGAGCGATCCGCTGACGGTTGTTTCCGGTATTCGGTACGTATCTCTTAAATAATTTTTCGACGCATCATTTCTAGCAATATACTTTTTTCGTATAATTCTTTTTTAGCAATTAATATGAATGATTTCTATTACTGAAATAAATACACAAATGAATTATTAAGTTGGAGATATTAGGAGAATTATTGGTAATATTGGTGATGTGAGATGAGGTCATATAAGAGAATAAAGATGACTGCAGGGATGGAGAAATAAGATCCCGGGTCGTACACTTTTTAGTCCATACAACAATAGGATATAAACAAGGGTGCCCTGCAAAGTTGACTGCTCATTGTAAGAGAAGTGAGAAGAGTGCGTTTGTAAAATATATCATTCATAATATGCATAGGATGCATATGTGAGATAATGTATACAGTAATCCACAATAACTACCCAAGAATTGAGGATGAGAAAAAAAACAGCAAACTGTGAATCAAAGAAGTTTGTAGTAAGACTATCGTAGAAAATAGAAAAAACTACGAAATGGATATGAAAAGGTCAAATTAATATGAGGATAAATATTAAATGGCAATTGTACATAACTGATAAATTATATTATACAACGTATGAAGATTTCTATCAATCGTTTACTCATTTCTAATAAATAGGAGTAAAACTATATATCATGTCTTTAGATAAATTTACTATATTTGTTGTTATTCAAAATTGTCCACCATATTTCAACAAGGAAATTGTGCATGCTTAAGATCCAATATACAGTATATGCAAGTAGCAACTCAGATTATATATTTCCGAAAGTTTACAAATTATTCAACACACTAGAAATCGTAACCAAAGTTTTGTATATTTGGCAGGCATATTTTACAGGCTATTTATTTCATCAAAGTAAGTTTCATGAACAACTTTAATACTGTTTTTCAATTTCAAATCGACATCGCGACTTTTGTAGGATAAGACCCACTAATGTTAGTTTGTTCTATCTATTTTACTTTTGAGAATCCCAAAAGTTTACTTTTAATATTTATGAAGCATTGAAAGAGTCTGAAATTGGGTTTAGTTATCCAGCCATCCTGTATATGGAATTACTTCTCCCTCTGAAAGTGTAAATCTTGTATATTACTCATAAACTTTACATCAACTTCGTTCTCAAAAATGCTCGCTTTCTTTTTTATAAATGCACTTATCCAGTGGACACCACCTTTTGATTCTTATCTCAGGTTAGTGTTCCATTCTCTGTTTCATATCATTTTGCTCCCTGGTCCTTTTATGCTGACTGTGTTCAGTGTGTAATTGTTCAATCCTCATCGTCAGTGTTGATCTAGTTGGCTATTCTATGTAAGTTTCAAATTACTTCATTATTTCATCTTCCCTTTAATTCTTCACTTTTTTATTCATTTGCAACTCATTTATTTCATGCTTTTGGAAATTAAAGTTTCTGAAAATTTGTCTTGGAAAGATCTCTCAAACTTCAAATTGCTGATTACCCCTGCTGTATGGGACCGGAAAAGCAGCCATCAAAGTAAAGTAGATGTCATAAAATTTTCTTTTCCTTTTCTTAAGTTTTTCTCTCCTATCAGCCAGCCTCGTCTTTTGCCGTCTGATTTGCAATTTCAAACTTGCCATAATTCATTAGATTTATGTCCCCCACTCCTAGCTCACCTCTCGACTTTTCTTATCTGCAGACAGGCGACATCTCCTTCTTTATTGATTTTAATCTAGAAAGCCGTCTACCCTCCCTCCAACAATGATTCATATTTTTTTTTTTTTTTTTTTTTTTACAAACATTGGTCGCATCAACCTTATGCAGAAAGAAAGACTGTGTTTCTTTTATTCAATATCTACTCTTTCGTGGTTATTCGTCCGACTCAACATTCTAATATTAACTAACTTAGCCTTACGTGGTTGAGTATATATATCTTTTCTTATTTTAAGAATCTCTTCATGGCCGAAGTATTGAGAAAACTATTGATATTTTTTCAGGTATACGTCCTATAAAGAACTTTCATGAAGATTAAACCGATATCCTAAATGTATGCAAAGTAAATTCAAAAGAAATTCAATGATATTCGAGTCCTACTAGATCGAAAATTCACTTACATTATTAAAAAGATTTAGTGTTTTTGTTTATATAAACTGATGATCCGAAATGACTTTTTGATAGGTTTTTCTATTCACATTTTTTTTTCTTATCATAGCGATGGATTATTTGCATCAAATATCAAGAAAATATAAATAATATGTATTTGCATATCAAGAAAAGTAAAGAAAATTTAAAAGCATGAAAAGCAGAAACCTTGAATTATACATAGAAAATCAATATGTATAATTGCTTTTCGATGTTGAATTTAAATGGACTCAGCATTTTCGCTGTATTAGAAATTACATCCAATTAATTAAAGTTTCAACCTACTAGAAAATGTGTTCCCTTATCATTGGAAAAACACTGCCCAAAATGCTGCGGAAATTGAAATCCATCTACGAAAACCAATTATTTATTGTGATGAAATTTCCTTTCCTCTCATTGATTTTAAGGTGTATGTTATTTTCACAAATTCTTAGTTTGGTTTATTATTATTATAATTAATTTTTTCAATGATAAATGTAAATAATCTATCATATTTCTTGAATTTTAATTCGCATTCGATCAAAAGTTACAATGTGGGCCTCCTTTGATTTTGCATTAATGTATACTGTAACTTCATAACTGCTTGTTTACACATTCGTATACATCTATCCAACATTACGTTTACTTTGCATAGTTTTGTTAGTCATACTTACTCCACCTGTCAGCTTGTACGCCACA